>NW_023994884.1:52500-194331 GCF_015586225.1 Lucilia sericata | reverse complement strand
CGCCGTCTCCCGTCTCCGTCTCCCGTCTCCCGTTCCCGTTCCGTCTCCCGTCTCCCGTCTCCCGTCTCCCGTCTCCCGTCTCCCGTCTCCCGTCTCGCGTCTCCCGTCCCCCTTCTCCCGTCTCCCGTCTCCGGTCTCCCGTCTCCCCTGTCTGCCCCTCCCTGCTCCTCTTGTTTCTTCCCCTGTTTTTTCCCCCCCTCTTTTCCGCCCCCCTTTCCTCCTCTGTCCTCCCTTTGCCTGTCCGGGGCCCCCCCTTTTCCGCTCTTTTCTTCCCCTCCTCCTTCCCCCCCCCCCCCTCCCCTCCCCCCTCTTGTGCCCTCCCCCTGTCCGTCCGTCCCCGCCTGTGGCTCGTTTTGTTTTTCATCTTCTATTTCAGTGTCAGCATTGACATGTAGTCATGCAACAATTTCAGGAAAGAAAATACTACGACGACAGCAAAAACTACAAAAACTAAAAAAAAAAATAGCAAATAGTGTAAAAAGTTCATGACTGATGTTGTTTTAAGTTTTGTTTTTTTCGTTTTCCTTCATTTTAAGTGAAACTATAAGAACGACTGAGTGAACGAATGAAATAAATATTTGTTAAAGAAAACATTGGCACACAAGCACAAAAGCATTTTTAACACTCAACACTGTCAGTCACTTGTCTTTTTACTTAGGAAATATAGCTAAAAAAGAAAAAAACGATCAAATAAGAAGAAAAAAGATAAACAACAACAACTACAACAACAAAAAATCTTCAGCAACATACAACAACAGCAGCAGCAACAATTTAAAGCAATGACATACAACATATTGTGGACTGACTGACTGACAGTCGGTCTAAACTGACTGACTGTTAGTTTGCTGGGCTGTTTGACTTTGACTTTTTTTTCTGAAAAGAAACTCATCAATTTTGAAATCCCCTACAATTAAGACAACCTTTCAACATTTTTGTGTACAACATTTTTCAAATTATTTACGAAAATTGTTTATATCTGTCTGTATTCGTATTTGAGTGAATAAAAAAATGTCAATTTAATGAGAAAAAATTCGAAATAATATAAGTTTGTTTGCATGTACGTATGTATGTATGTTTAATGAAGAATTTGTAAAATTTTGAATGATATATAGTATATTTTTAGACATAAAATAAAATTGAATTGAAAATAATTTATCAATTGTACATACAGGTGTTATATTAAAATATTGGGGTGAATACAACTATTTACTAGACTAGAAAAAGCAAAAATTTTAGTTTAAACATTTATAGAGTAGACTACCAGGGATGTTGAAAAAAGTTTACGTAGTATGATATGATTTAAAGGGTTAAATGGTTATTGTAACTCCCGGGGAAAAGAGGCGCCAACAATACCTCTAGTCTGCTGGGACTATAAATTTGTGAAATTGACATTCTAACCAGAGCACCAGACAATCTGGAACTACGGCTGGTCAGTTGCCCGCAAGACTTTGTCCTGGCTGCTCAGTTGGTGGAGGTTCGTTAGGGACAAATTGGTTAGAGTATTGATGAACGGTGAAATAATAATTTCTTTCGATAAGTTTCAGTTCCTAGTTTCTAGGAGTATAATGTCGGATATGAGGTGATGGAACAAAGGTTAAGCGTTTGATGTTGGTTGACTGTAAGACACTTGTATCTAATGAAAGAGATTGTTGAGGAGCATGAGTTGGATTTAATGAAAATACTGCGTAAATGTTGGAAATGCTGGATGTCGGAAGTTGGATGAGTTGGTTTAATACATTAAGTCCTATTGACCGCTGAAATAATTCTTGCATATTTAAATATAGAACTGCACCATATTCGTCCCTAGATCTGTTGCCAAAACAACAGAGCTTTGTGATCTGCCTGAGCGGATCATTCGAGGATGGGGACGCTACGGCGTCGCTCATGACAAAGTATATACTTCTTGGTCCATTGTGATGTCATTACGTTTTCGTCAGGTGCTTTTGTACGTATTTGCGCAAATCTCTCTCTTTTAATTCGACTGGTACTTCTCTTTACTGGCAGGCTAAGATGGTATATCTGAAATATTGAAACCTTAATAAGAACTGGTAGCTCCAAATACAATTGATGACCTAAAGTGATGGTTTGTTGTTTCACAAGAAACTCTTTTCAGAAAATCTTTGCTAGTTTATTTTAACAGAAACTATATTGGAGACGTGTTCCTAGTAAGGAAGAAATCAGCTAAGGTCTAATGTATCGTATCCTCAGTGCGGATGATAGAGGAAGACTTTGAAGATCTTTGAAACGAATGTTAAACTAGCTTACGAAATTAAGAACGAAATTGTTCGATCGGTTCTGAAGTGATTGGTGTTAGTACTCCAGTCTTTTAAGCTTTTTCCAAAACAGAACACTTCAAATTAGTACCAACTGCAGTGCTCGACGGAAAATCTATTTAAGAAGTTAACGATACATGAAATTTGGCAACGATGAAATTGTTTAGATCACATCTTACCAACACCCGTATTGGACCGATTATAATAACATAGGTATTAGCATCTACCATGTTATGTCTTCTTCTGAAACCGAACTGTAAACTACACCAAACATATTTCAATACGCGATTAGGCGAATTACAACGTACTCATTTCCCTGATCATCGGAAGATCAGGGAAATTTGGATCGATTCTAATAACATTGGTGTTAGCATTTGCCTGAAATTGTTTGGTAATTTCTGGCAAACTTGGTGTTAATATTATGTATTAAGTAATTTATCAGACCGTTTGCTGAAACCGAAATGCAGATCACGACTGAAGGATCTCATTTTTTCATACTCTACTTTTCTCAATTGTTATAAATCTGAGTTGAGTTGGTCGATATTCAAATCATATGGATTAATCTTACATCTTCCAATCACACTGCTGGAATAGGTATTCGAAGCGACTACTTCTTAAGCTTTGCAAATGTTGACGGTCGTCCAAATAACATGGAAGAGGCTAATGATGCCTATTTGTTTTCTTTTCACTTTGAGAGTTGTTTAAGGATAAACAACTCTGAATAACGGCTGAATAACTTCCATGTTATTCAGCCGAACACTCGTCATGATCATATTAGACAAGAATGTGTTGGTGTTCTTAACACTTGTTCGGCCATCAATTCGGACAGGAATTGAAATGTTGACCATAACTTTCCAAAATCCATAGTGTTGAAATTCCTCTATCTGTTGATTGATGGTTGGGCTAGATCATTCTATTCAGATGTCATCGTTTTCCTCTCTTAATTAAGTCGTCCAATATCTTTGAAATTAATGTCGAAGTGTTTACGTGAATACCTGCAATGGTGGCCTATTTCACGGTGGTCTTTTTCAACCACTGGGCGAGCTTTTGCATCGACTCACCACCGCTCATTGTGCTTCTTATATGCGGGTGGCAATTTACGTATATGGAAATTCCGGTCCAATATACATGCACTTTGCTCAAGTGCTTGAGCTATCTAATCTCAGACCATTGCTGCGACGTTGCTTAACTTCCGAGATGCAAAAACATCACTTCCGTTTATAATTACGCAGATGGGATGGCCTCTGTTGAGTCGGCAACAACACCGGAAACATAACTGGTAGACCGAAGTACGAATCCATCAAATAAGCCGAGACTTTGATCTTACTCACAGTGACACACTGTGGTAATTCTGCTATGAACAGAGTTTACTCTGAACATACCCGGACAAGGAAGAAAAATTCAATGGTATCACTTTTGTAAGATACCTTTCATCCACCACCATTCAACCTAGAAACCATACGACAGACTCTCTCAAGGTATACGGGCGGATAAGTCCGTAGTACCATATTATGTGGTTCTTTAGTTAGACCCCATGTTAAATCATTCCAAGGACTAGACAAGGAGTGAAATGACATTACCAGTTTATAATCCCGGCAGACTGGAGGTACTGGTAACACCTCGGGATTGCAATACACCATGATGAGAGTCTTTCATCTAAGAAACATGCGCCGGGGGGGGAATATGTTTGGAATATATCTCTTCGTCTCAGCTTTAAAAATGGTGATTCCCTAAAGTATACTACGTAGTACATATTCCTAGTGGATACACAGGATTACGGGCACAGCTACATATAATTGTACTTAGTTAGTTAGTTAGTTTGAAAGGAGGATGTATATACATCAAATCCGAAAAAATAAACCTAGGCCTCTATCGGGCCAGTTGTGCGCTCCTTAACCAGTGCCTCAGGTGGGAATCGAACCCACCACCTCCGGTCTACCAGACTAGAACACTAACCACTAACCTACCGGAGGCCACAATTGTACTTACGGATTGAAACGAATATAGAGTGTCGAGGACGAGACAGAAACTCTAGAACACTTCTTATGCATTGTCGGACTTTCGTCGATATTAGATCCAAATATCTTGAGAGCGATATTATACGGGATACATCAATAATGTTTGGGCTATCTCAGTGTATTTAGATATCATCGTTTTCCTCCCTTAGTTAAGTCATCCTATTGATGTTAAAGTACATGAATCATCTGTAGCAACAATACTTTCACGAAACTTCTTCTGAGCTTTTAAAAAGTGGGTTCCTTAAAGTGGAATATTTTGAATGGATTAAATGGATTACGGGCACAGTTATACAAAATTGAAGGTGCGGATTCAATCGAATATAGAGCATGTGAAGGGAACAATGAAACTCTGGCGCACTTCTATGATATTGTCAAGCTTCCGTCGAAATAAAATCCAAATATAAATAAATAAATTTGATATCCTATCAACCTAACATATCTTAAAATTGAGCATAACATTGCTTTGAAGATATTTGCACTTGATTTCTTAAGATTGAGAGAAATATCGGAATTCGCTCTTTCATAATGCTGGAGTGTTCTGTTGATAAACCTCTTAGTTCGTATGCAGGCACATAAAGCTAACATAACCTAAAATTGAGCATAACATTACTTTAAAAACATTTTCACCAATTTAACGATATGATATCGATCTCTAGCATTAAGAATGAGAGAAATATCGGAATTCGCTCTTTCGTAATGCTGGAGTGTATGATATGATATTGATCTCTAGCATTAAGATTGAGAAAAATATCGGAATTCGCTCTTCCATAATACTGGAGTGTTCGGTTGATAAACCTCTTAGTTCGTCTGCAGGCACATTAAGCTAACATAACCTAAAATTGAGCATAACATTGCTTTGAAATCATTTCCATCGATTTAACGATATAATACTGATCTCTAGCATTAAGCTTGAGAGAAATATCGGAATTCGCTCTTTCTTAATGCTGGAGTATTCAGTCGATATACCTCTTAGTTCGTCTGCAGGCATATTGAGCATAACATTACTTTGAAAACATTTTAATTAATTTAACGATATGATATTGATCTCTAGCATTAAGAATGAGAGAAATGTCGGAATTCGCTCTTTCATAATGCTGGAGTGTTCGGTTGATAACCCTCTTAGTTTGTCTGTAGTCCAGCTATAGTTTTTCTAAATTTCACTGTTTGGAGATCTCTTGTTTGCTAAGCTTTATACGAAGTATACCGATCTTCTATACTCTCACTACTATTTCCAATAATTGACCTATATTGGCAAAGGCAAACTTTACTGTTCAACAAATATTTCTTCACAACCTTCCAATTGTCTATAGGCCCAACTAATTTGTAAAAGTTCAAAATAAAATTTTAATTTACTTAGTTTTTTTTGGTTCATTAAGTAAATATCTGAAATTTTTCTTTTCGAAAATGTTAGTTGCCAAAAAAAAAAATCGTTTTCAATGCCACCACACAACAGTACTGTCTAGAAAGGTATTTTTTCTTTATAGAAAATGAAAAGCTATGCGATAAATAGTTGAAATTTTATTGAATCTTAAGATCAATGACATTTAACAAATCTTCTAACAATTTCAACAATTAATAGAAAACATTGGGTTATTTCCTCTTTGAAAGTGAAGCCAACAAATAGTAAACTATACAATGATTATAGTACATTTGCAATAGACAAGTAAATTTCTTAGATTTCTTAAGAGAAAGGTGTGCCAAAATTTTACAAATTCAAATGAGGTGAGAATAAAATTCGAAAAAAAAAATGTATTGACAATAAATTTATTTACACATTGTCAAGTCATTAAATGAATGATTGTCTTATTTACATTCCTTTTTGCCTTTCACCCTCCCAAAGTCTAGTCTGTCAAACATAATTCAATATAAAACGTACGTAAATCATTTCTTATCAATCTTTATCGCCAGTGACATTAAAATATGTTGAGTATTTCTTTAGCAGACAGACAGACAGAGTTGAGTTTTGATGTAAGTAACCAACCCCCCCAGCCTTACTTCGTTCGTTTGAAATGTCAATATAAATACATAAAATTGATTTTCATTGTAGCTACTGTTTGACATGTGTCTGTTTGACTGCTTGTCAAATACGAAACAAAACAAGTAAGAAAATATAGTTGGGCGTGGCCGACCATATGATACCCCTACACAGTATGAATATTAAATGTTGATTTATTTTTCATAATAAAGCATTTATCTTCAATATTCCCCTTGTTCCGATACCATTTAAGCAATTTATGGATGAAAAACAAATTTTCTGAAAGAGGCTTTATATGGGGCCCGATAAAAATTTTGTGAATATATTTATATTTACATAATATTTTATTGTGCTGAATTTCCATCGCGATATTTGTGTTTATAAGTTAATTTTGGGACATTCAAGTAATTTTCTGAAGGGGACTTTGTAATGGGAGCTAGGGTCAAATGTGGCCCGATCTTTTATAAAATTTTGACAGGGTCATCACGGCTTCTATACAACTTAGTTGTGTCGTATTTTATCGATATATCTGTATATTTACATAATAATAAGCTCAGAAGCCCTTTTTCGGGGGGTTCTGTTCTATGGGGGCTAGGTGAAATAATGGACCGATTTTAACCATTTTCAATAGGCTTCGTCCTTGCGGTCAAATAAAACGTGCGTGCCAAATTTCATCCAATTATCTTGAAATGCGACCTGTAGCTTGCGCACAAGGTTTACATGGACAGCCAGCCAGCCAGAGGCCACGGACATAGCTTAATCGACTCAGAAAACGATTCTAAGCCGATTGGTATACTTTAAGCGTCTAGGACGAATATTTTTGTATGTTACAAACATCAGCCACAAATCCAATATACCTCCCCACTTAAAGTGGTGTAGGGTATATAACATACAGCAGTATTAAATGAAGAAGCAATTTTCTCAAATTTTTTTTTTATTGTCTATCAATATTGTATTTGTGTATAGACTGACTACCTAGTAGAAAAAAAGTGGTAAGTAGTCATCGTAGTAAGTAGTAGCAGCATGTAGTTGTCAGTACATAATGTACCTTAATGTCTCCAGCTGATGTGTACGCAAATAATTTCTTATTTCTTTATGTCAGAATGTTGTTTGATTTTCTGGGTTTTCTATTTGAGTTGTTTTGTTACGTAAATTAAATATACACTTAGAGAAATTTCTATTCTCTTTATAAAAAATTTTCGAAAAATTTCTATTTCTATAGTAAATGTTCAGAAAATCATCTATTTTTATACAAATCTTCTCTGAAAATTTCTACCTTCTTTAGGAATTTTTTCAAAATAACTCTTCTATCTTTTTACTAAACTTTATTTTTCTCTTAGTGCACCCATAACAAATTTCATTGTAATTCATTCATTTGAAATGTCAAATATTTTGTTCTGTCAGTACGATTGATTGATAACAACTGTCAACACTTGAGGAAATAAACATGAAGACAAAAAGCCACAAAACACTTTGGTTAACCAAATAATAAAGTAGTAGTTAAAATATACCAGATAAATTGTATATTTAATGTTTTCTGATTGTGAGTCTTATATTGTAAGTAGTAAAATCGTCTGTTTAACATAAAGTTGTGGTATTGTAAAGTAAATGTTTTTATTCGATTTTACTGTTAGCTTTTCTGATTAAAATTTTTATGTTCAAATATGATTTTTCTAAAGATTTAATTGTTAAGAAGTGGTTTTTAAGGTTTGATATTAGGTGGCCCTAAAAGGGACTAGGTTAATGTTCAGAAACTTAGTTTCATGGACTTATTCTTTAGACTTTTCAAATCCTTATGCCTGAGGCCTGTAATGTGAATAATGAATCTAGTTGGTGGAAACCTGGCATGACTTATAGTCTTGCAATAGATTAGTCCATATTCTCAACTTAAAATTAGTCTATAGTTTTGACTATAGACTATAGATTGGTCTGCAGTATTGACTATATATTAGTCTATAGTCTTGATTATAGATTAGGTTATGGTCTGACTATAGATTGGTCTATAGTCTGACTATAGATTGGTCTCTAGTTTGACTATAGATTGTCTATAGTTTTGACTATAGATGGTCTATAGACTTGACAATAGATTGATCTATGCATGGTCTAGACTATAGATAGGTCTATAGTCTTGACTATAGTATGGGTCTATGGTCTTTGACTATAGAGGGGTCTATGATCTGACTTTAGATGGGTCTATGGTCTGACTATAGCTTGGTCTATAGTCTGACTATAGATTAGTCTATAGTCTTGACTATCGATTAGTCTACTAGTCTTGACTATAGATTAGTCTATAGTCTTGACTATAGATTAGTCTATAGTCTTGACTATAGATTAGTCTATAGTCTTGACCATAGATTGTCATAGTCTGACTATAGATAGTACAGTCTTGACTATAGATTAGTTATACAGTCTTGACTATAGATTAGTCTATAGTCTGACTTAGATTGGTCTATAGTCTTGACCATAGATTAGTCTATAGTCTTGACTATAGATTAGTCCATAGAATCTTGAGTATAGATTAGTCTATAGTCTTGAGTATAGATAAGTCTATAGTCTTGAGTATAGATTAGTCTATAGTCCTGACTGTGGATTAGTTTATAGTCTTGACTATAGATTAGTCTATAGTCTGGACTATGGATTGGTCTATAGTTATAACTATTGATTGATTTACATATATTTGTGACTATAGATGGGTCTGCATTCTTGACTATAGATTGATCTATAGTCTTGACTATAGATTGTTCTATAGTCTGACTAGATTAGTCTATAGTCTTGACTATAGATTAGTCTATAATCTTGAATGTAGATTAGTATATAGTCTTGACTATAGATAAGTCTATAGTCTAAGTCTATTGACTATAGATTGGTCTATAGTCTTGAGTATAGATTGGTCTATAGTCTTGAGTATAGATTGGTCTATAGTCTTGAGTATATATTGATGTATAGTCTTGACTATAGATTGGTCTAAGATTTGTATATAGTCTTGACTATAGATTGGTTCATAGTCTTGACTATAGATTGGTCTAAATTCTTAACTATGGATTTGTCTATAGTCTTGACTATTGATTGATCTACATATATTCATAAACTATAGATTGTTCTATAGTCTTGACTATAGATTTATATCTTGACTACAGATCTGTCTATAGTCTTGACTATAGATTATTCTTTAGGCTTGACTATTGATTGATCTATAGTCTTGACTATAGAAGGTTCTATAGTTTTGACGATAGATTGGTATATAGTCTTGACTATAGATTGGTCTATTATATTGACTATAGATTGTTCTATAGTTTTGACTATAGATTGTTTTATAGTCCTGACTATATATTGTTCTATATTCTTGAATATAGATTGTTTTATAGTCTTGACTATAGATTTGTATATTGTCTTGACTATAGATGTGTCTATAGCCTTGACTATAGATTGGTTTTAAGCTTAACTATTGATTGATCTATAGTCTTGACTATAGATTGTTCTATAGTCTTGACTATAGATTGGTCTATAGTCTTGACTATAGATTGGTCTATAGTCTTGACTATAGATTGGTATATAGTCTTGACTATAGATGTGTCTATAGCCTTGACTATAGATTGGTTTTAAGCTTAACTATTGATAGATCTATAGTATTGACTATAGATTGTTCTATAGTCTTGACTTTAGATTGGTCTGTAGTCTTGTAGATTGTTCTATACTTAGTCCTCCCTATAGATTGGTCTATGGTCTTGACCACAGATTGATCTATATTATTGACTATAGTTTTGACTATAGATTGATATATACTCTTGACTATTTATTAGTCGTTCGATTATATATAGATTATTCTACAGTTTAAGCTACAGATTAGTCTATAGACACGTCTAATAATTAGTTAGATTAGTATGAAAAGTTGTCTATAGGTTAGTCTATAGTCGGTACCACAGATCTATCTATATTTACTAAGCTTCGTTTTATATAAATTGATTTTAACAATATTAAACGGTTAAGAGTTCATAGCAAAGTTATATATCAAAATAATTTGTTGCACTAGAAAAGCAATAAACCTCCAAAAACCTAATAATCAAATTTCTCTTTAAATATTGACACCATCTACTGTTATAATCTACTATTATTTACCTTACTAAGTCCACAATATAACAACAACATAAACAAATATAGATCATAAAGCATTAAGTGTGTCTATGGATAGACATTGTAATCCAATATTTTAACTTCATTACACTCATAATTTATATTTATTCTGGCGCCTACTGGTATTACACCTAAAAAAGTTTATTTTTTGTTATACATGATAAGCAAACACAAGAATAATCGATCATACATCAATAATGTTTTGTTTGCTTCAAAGACATGGAGAAAAAGTGAAATGTTTACCCACTCTCTACGACACTACTATATGAGCGATATGACGATAACCCCTGCCTATGGGGAAAATAAATATAGATATAGTATAAAAATTTTACGTTTATTGTTATTTCAATATTTTTTCTAAAACACTTACAAGTTGATGCCAGCCAGCGATACTCATGTTTTTTTTGTTGGTTTAATTACAAACACGGTTGAGTTTCTTTTTTATTCCTGCACTCATACAGGTATTGTAATATAATAAATTATTGTTTAAATGATAGATCATATTGAAAAGCTATCAATCAAATGTTATAAATATTTTATGAGACATTTAACAAAAAAATACATACTTGTATATTGAATTGTAAGCGTATATGGAGAATGTTTGTAAAATTTCAATATGTGTTATAAATTATGTGTAACAGAAAAATTGAAAGGAGTTGAACATAGGGAGAGTGTTAAATTAAAATGTTCGAATAGTTTTCAATGAAACTGAAAGTTTATTTGTACAAAACCGATGATAAATTAGTGGTAGTCATAAATATGTGATAGGATTAGATGGAAACAATTTGTATGAAATTGTAGTACAGCTGGTTTTAAAACTTTATTTCAAAGTTTTCTACTGATCATCTCGAAAAACTTTAGTTTCCAAAAATTGTTGCAGCCGTTATATAACAAATGAGCAGCTCTCCTAAACTAGTCAACTTTAGTATCGAATTTGTATACAATTTGTAATCTCCTGAAAACTGCGCAATTAGCTGTACTCCAGCTTCATTAATTCTGAAACTATTCCATGGTCTTTGATAGGATGTCATGAGTTTTGACATGACGACATGCAGAATAATTAATAACTTTCTAGCGGACCGTAAAATCAGGGTTTGGTTTGAGGATATTTTGGTCATAGTTAGTAGTTAGTAGTATGTTAGTTAGTTATAGTTAGTTAGTTAGTTAGTTAGTTAGTTAGTTAGTTAGTTAGTTAGTTAGTTAGTTAGTTAGTTAGTTAGTAGTTAGTTAGTTAGTTAGTTAGTTAGTTGGTTAGTAGTTAGTTAGTAGTTAGTAGTTAGTTAGTTAGTTAGTTAGTTATTAGTTAGTTAGTTAGTTAGTTAGTTCGTAGTTAGTTAGTAGTTAGTTGTAGTTAGTTAGTTAGTTCGTTAGTTAGTTAGTTTAGTTAGTTAGTTAGTAGGTAGTTAGTTAGTTAGTTAGTTAGTTAGTTAGTTAGTTAGTTAGTTAGTTAGTTAGTTAGTTAGTTAGTTAGTTAGTAGTTAGTTAGTAGTTAGTTAGTTAGTTAGTTAGTTAGTTAGTTAGTTAGTTAGTTAGTTAGTAGTCGTAGTTAGTTAGTAGTTAGTAGTTAGTTAGTTAGTTAGTTAGTTAGTAGTTAGTTAGTTAGTTAGTTAGTTAGTTAGTTAGTTAGTTAGTAGTTAGTTAGTTAGTTAGTTAGTTAGTTAGTTAGTTAGTTAGTTAGTTAGTTAGTAGTTAGTTAGTTAGTTAGTTAGTTAGTTAGTTAGTTAGTTAGTTAGTTAGTTAGTTAGTTAGTTAGTTAGTTAGTTAGTTAGTTGTTAGTTAGTTAGTTAGTTAGTTAGTTAGTTAGTTAGTTAGTTAGTTAGTTAGTTAGTTAGTAGTTAGTTAGTTAGTTAGTTAGTTAGTTAGTTAGTTAGTTAGTTAGTTAGTTAGTTAGTAGTTAGTTAGTTAGTTAGTAGTTAGTTAGTTAGTTAGTAGTTAGTTAGTTAGTTAGTTAGTTAGTTAGTAGTAGTTAGTTAGTTAGTTAGTTAGTTAGTTAGTTAGTTAGTTAGTTAGTTAGTTAGTTAGTTAGTTAGTTAGTTAGTTAGTTAGTTAGTTAGTTAGTTAGTTAGTTAGTTAGTTAGTTAGTTAGTTAGTTAGTTAGTTAGTTAGTTAGTAGTTAGTTAGTTAGTTAGTTAGTTAGTTAGTTAGTTAGTTAGTTAGTTAGTTAGTTAGTTAGTTAGTAGTTAGTTAGTTAGTTAGTTAGTTAGTTAGTTAGTTAGTAGTTAGTTAGTTAGTTAGTTAGTTAGTTAGTTAGGTTAGTTAGTTAGTTAGTTAGTTAGTTAGTAGTTAGTTAGTTAGTTAGTTAGTTAGTTAGTTATTATTAGTTAGTTAGTTAGTTAGTTATATTATTTTTATTGAAAATCAACCAATATTTTAAAAATACATACATACATATGTACATAGAAGTATGTATGTATTAATAGTCCCCAACTGTGCTATTCGCTTACTCCAGTTTAAACATTTTTTATACAATTTTACAACATAAATTTTTCACAAACGTTATTGCACATTTTGCAAAATTTTGTCCTTATAAAATATAGAAATTAATAAATATAAATAATTGTTTGTAATATTTTTTTTTGCAAATAAATTCATTTATTATAAATTATGACATAATAAATACGTAATACTGTCAATATTTTGTCATACACATTGACAGCTGTCAAGAAATATGAAAATGTGTATGTGTATTTTACGGTCTAAACAAGCTAAACCTAAAAAAATATATGAACATAAATATTTTATAAATTTATTTTTAGACAAATATGGTAAAACAATGGCATTTTGTTAGAAAAAAAATATACAATTGTAACTCTAAACTTAATAAATTTAAATTATTGCAAATGTCGTTTTGTTATGAAACTATTTTATAATTGCTATTTTAGGATGAAAATTTTTGAAAAGGAAATGGAATTAAAAATTTTATGTAAAAATATATGACAAATTATTTATATGTAATTAAAATTAGTAGACAAATAGGATTTTAAAACTTAGAAGGGAAAATCCGGTACAGGAAGCAAGTGCAATAGAGTTTTACTCTATTCTAAAATTCTTTAAAATTAACAGGATTCTTTATGAACAACTTTAAAATATTCAAACTGCAAAAGAAAATATTTATCCACTTCCAGCTATATTAAAAAATCCATTAAAAATAATTCCCAACCAGTTCCTTTAAGTAGCAGATAGAGTATCTTAATGTACTTATAAATATGTATGCATATACATATATAATTACAAACAATCAATTCAATCTAAAGTTTTCAATACCGGTTCAAAACTAATTTACACATACACACACACATAAAATCTATGTGTACATAAACTTAAATGGCGACACTTCGCACCACAAACTTAATTACCTGTCATTAATCATGTTGATCAATATTCCTGCTAAAAGACATCAATTTCAGAAAATATAAAATCTACACTTCAAGAAACAGCATGTACTCGTTACGTGTTGGACGGACTTATACTAAATTAAATAACAGAATAAATGGCCTTTAAGGAAATATTACTGCTACAGTGGTATATATACTTAAAAATGTTTTAAATTTCATAAAAATTAACTAAACATTTAAACGGAAAAACCATCAAGCAAAGGGCGCGTCTATGTTATCGCTTCAACAATTTATTAGTCGTAAAAATAAGCGTCTTTTGGGGTTTCATTGCATTTGCCAGACTCGACAATTCATAATTAATATTTAAGCACTTTTCTTGCACTCTATCATCATTTTAGTCATCGTCATCATCATAATCATCATCACTAGCAGCAACAGTAATAATCATCTGCATCAAGTATACCTCCCCATGGTAAATGGACGACTTGTTTGGCATATGAAATAATCATACTTCATCATCCTTCATTGTTTCATTTTAAACAGAATTGGAGAGGGGGGCAGGCGGAAACGAGAGAAAGAACGGAAGAAAGGGCGAAGAAGGAAGCGGGGACGCGAAAGGGAGAGGAAAAGAGAACGAACGAACGAAGAACGAACGAAACGAACGAACAACGAACGAACGAACGAACGAACGAACGAACGAACGAACGAACGAACAAACGAACGAAACGAACGAACGAACGAACGAACGAACGAACGAACGAACGAACGAACGAACGAACGAACGAACGAACGAACGAACGAACGAAAGAACGAACGAACGAACGAACGAACGAACGAACGAACGAACGAACGAAACGAACGAACGAACGAACGAACGAACGAACGAACGAACGAACGAACGAACGAACGAAAGAACGAACGAACGAACGAACGAACGAACGAACGAACAAACGAACGAACGAACGAACGAACGAACGAACGAACGAACGAACGAAACGAAACGAACGAACGAACGAACGAACGAACGAAACGAACGAACGAACGAACGAACGAACGAACGAACGAACGAACGAACGAACGAACGAAACGAACGAACGAACGAACGAACGAACGAACGAACGAACGAACGAAAGAACGAACGAAAACGAACGAACGAACGAACGAACGAACGAACGAACGAACGAACGAACGAACGAACGAACTAACGAACGAACGAACGAACGAACGAACGAACGAACGAACGAACGAAACGAACGAACGAACGAACGAACGAACGAAACGAACGAACGAACGAACGAACGAAACGAACGACGAACGAACGAACGAACGAACGAACGAACGAACGAACGACGAACTAACGAACGAACGAACGAACGAACGAACGAACGAACGAACGAACGAACGAACGAACGAACGAACGAAACGAACGAACGAACGAACGAGAACGAACGAACGAACGAACGAAACGAACGAACGAACGAACGAAGAACGAACGAACGAAACGAACGAACGAACAACGAACGAACGAACGAACGAACTAACGAACGAACGAACGAACGAACGAACGAACGAACGAACGAACGAAACGAACGAACTAACGAACGAACCGAACGAACGAACGAAATCGAACGAACGAACGAACGAACGAACGAACGAACGAACGAACGAACGAACGAACGAAACGAACGAACGAACGAACGAAAGAACGAACGAACGAACGAACGAACGAACGAACGAAACGAACGAACGAACGAACGAACGAAACGAACGAACGAACGAACGAACGAACGAACGAACGAACGAACGAACGAAACGAACGAACGAACGAACGAAAACGAACGAACGAAAAACGAACTAACGAACGAACGAACGAACGAACGAAAACGAAAACGAACGAACGAACGAAAACGAACGAAACGAACGAACGAAACGAACGAAAACGAACGAACGAACGAACGAACGAACGAACGAACGAAACGAACGAACGAACGAACGACAACGAACGAACGAAACGAAACGAACGAACGAACGAAACGAACGAACGAACGAACGAACGAACTAACGAACGAACAACGAACGAACGAACGAACGAACGAACGAACGAAACGAAAACGAACGAACGAACGAACGAACGAACGAACGAACGAACGAACGAACGAACGAAACGAACGAACGAACGAACTAACGAAAAACGAACGAATAACTAACTAACTAACTAACTACTAACTAACTAACTAACTACTAACTAACTAACTACTAACTAACTAACAACTAACTAACTAACTAACACGAACGAACGAACTAACTAACTAACTAACTAACTAACTAACTAACTAACTAACTAGAACTAACTAACTAGCTAACTAACTAACTAAACTAACTAACTAACTAGCTAACTAACTAACAAGGAATGAATTTTTCCTGCAATGTGTTGCGCTGTCCGCTGGCCAATCGGCCAAAAATGGGTGTTGTTTTGATGAGAGTCGTGTGTTGCGTCAAATATACGGGTATCGGAAATGAGTTCCCTAATTTAAGAGGAACGCATTCCATTATAGTGAAATATACCCCACGTTTCGAGGGTGCTCCAGTGAATCAATGGAGTTGGATACCCGATATGTATCTTCGCCCTCTCTTGTACGCAGCCGAGCAGCTCCAAAATAGACTTTTGAAGTGGTGTAAATAGTAAGAAGAGGAGAAATAGTAAGGAGTGAATAATGTCTTACACCGTTTCAAAAACCCAAGACACTTAAATGCTTCTTTCGACATTTGAAAAATATTTTAGTCCATCGGACATCGTACTGTATTTTCATGACCAGATCATCAAGTGTTTCCTATTCCTTAATATTTATACCACCCATAAATATAGATGGACCAACATTGCCTGCCATGCGTTTATGAGTTAAAGAACAATATTGAGTCTTACGGGCGTTAAAATCGACTGTGTTAACACGGCCTCATTAAGAAATTTGTATCAAGTCGTGATTGAGCGATTCATTCATATTGCGCTTCATTGCCCCAACCTCTAGCGGCCTATAATGGAATGAATAAGAATGACCTATAATGGAATGAATAAGAATGGCAGATATTGAAAACTAGTGAAAATGGTTGAAACGACCGTATCACCTGAATAGGGCTTCGAAGCTCATAATTATGTTAAATGTTGTAGCATTTCTAGAAAAATTGGAACAACTTAGTTTTATATAAGTCTAAATGATACTGACGATTTTCGTATTGATAGGGCCATATTTAAACCTAGACCTTATATAAAGTCCCCTTCAGAAAATGACTTGAAAGTCACTAATTTACTTATAAGCACTAGTACCACGATAAAATACTGTCCAGATAACTTGTATTTAATCCTTAATTCCTCTACCAAAATTTATAAGAATCGGCCTATACTTAACCCTTGTCCCCGACTACTTATTCTTACCTGTTTTATCGTGAGGAAAAGGTGAAGGTCGCAGAAAATATATTTTTTCTATTAATATCGGCTAGAAGTATAATACTATTACATATTATAAACTATAATCTAACTCGAGTAACCGACAACCAAATATCACTATATTCCGATTACAAACATCATCATACTATACACTCAAATACTACCGACAGACCCAACCATCATGCCTCAATTTCAATCAGATAACTTTAGCACGTCACGCAGTGCAAATTAGTATTCATTGAATTTTTGATAAATGTGACAGCAACAATTTCAGCACATATACTTACTACCTCTACTCCTTATGTTTCTATAGTAAACTACTTGCAACATTTACCACCACCTCTTTGTGTATATATAGTAAATCATATAAGCTGGACAATATTGTTGTTGTTGTTCTGGTATATGTTCCATGAACGGGTTCTCATTTTCATCCCAAAAAAAGGGTAACGAGCAGACTTAAGTAGTAGTAGTAGTAAAGTTGTGATGGTGTCGTTCGTTGTTCTTGTTGTTGCCTCCTTTCTGTTGAAGTTTCTACTTAGCTGTCAAAATTTTGTTGTTTGATAAGTTATTATCTTTATGCAACATGCATGCATGAATGCATCACTTTACTGGAGGCATATACTCATCAATAAAGCTGCTTAATGACCATGATCGATTACACCTTTTTTCAGTTTTTTTTTTTTGTATTTCCATCTCCTTGTTTCACAACATCGTAACATTCACTTGGCCTACGGCATTTTAATTGAAGTTTAGTGCTGAAGAGAGTTTAAAATTGATGTTAATGTTTTTTTAGGGGTTTAAGTATTTTGGTTTGTTTATAGCAGCCGGTTTGTTAAGAGATTTGGGATTGCCAGGACTGAATAACATGAACATTTTGAAGGGGAAAAGAATATAATACAATTTATAGCAAATATTGCCATTTCCAGGATATTGAGCTTTATGTTCAAACTATTTTATTTAACTTTTAACGGCAACTCTAACTTCGTAAAGTAAACTATGGTTCGTTGTCATCAGACATGTAAATTTATACAACATATTTAAACATTGATGTTGTTTGTTGCGGTCTTATGTCTTAAATAAGTAGGCATTTCCACACCCATCGTCCCAGTAAATGAAAAGCAGGAAAGAACATTAAACAAAAAAAAAGTAACAAAATACCAACAACATGCAACATTTACAATCACAGTTGTTTAATGTTTAACCATCATTACAATCTAGATATACAAGCCAGCTACAACTGCCACCAACAAAACCAACTTACCAGGCAATCAAGCATTCAGTCATCCAACCATCCATCCATCTATCCAAACTTACAAACAACCAACCATTCTTTCCATCTCATCCATCCATCCAACCATCCATCTAGACCATCTAACCAACAGACCTGCTGATTGATGTGTTTAATAAATAAAATTGTTTCTTTTGGCCTGTGTTTGATGTATGTGTCTGTATACATTTCATATCTTTGGCTCTTTTTGGTAACTCACGCACATGTTGATTGAAGTCATCTGTCTTAAAGGTGGAGATCTCAGTTGTTCTTCCTTTAACCAGTTTGTGGTTTTAAAACTGAAATCTTTACTGGTATTTAAGTATAGTTATCTTTTCGTTTTCTGTTGTCTCAGCAAAATTGATGTAACCAGTCATGTAAATGGGATTATAAAGATAGATTTGGAAATTTAAGAAGTTTTGCTTATGTAGAAGGAAGTATTTTTTTAAAGTTTAAATAGTCTTAAGAAAAGGCTGTGGTTTTTTTTTGCAAGAACACTTTTGGTTATTTAAAGTTGTTTTTGAATGGTAAATGGAACCATTCTTTGGCAGTAATTATACCCTACACCACTATAGTGGGGAGGATATTATGGGGTTGTGCTGATGTTTGTAACACCCAAAAATATTGTTCCCAAGCCCAACTTAAAGTCCCCCGGGGCATGTTTCCATGATGACCAGTACCTCTAGTCTGCCGGGACTATAAACTGGTGATGTCACTTCACTCTTCGGTATGGTTTGACATGAGGTCTAACAAAAGAACTACATAATCTGGCCAGTTGCCCGCAGGACTATTTCCTGGCTGGTCAGTTGGTTGAGTTTCCTTCGGGATCCACGTAGTGGCTGTGGTTTAAACCCAAATTCGTGGGGAGAGTAAGTGGCTGTTAAACTGATGTAAGGTAAAGTCAATATTTCGGGATAAGTTCGGTGCTGTTGCCGAAACAACTGATACCCCACAGAGGAGTGACTGTGGGACTAAGCGATAGAAATGAGTTGGTCTTAATTGTATATGGTACGGAATGAATGTGGGGTATGCGGTTCTCACCTTTACCTAGAATAAATGTGTCGTATGTTTTTCTCTTATGAATGTGTCGGATGAATGAGAAATGTGCTGGGTTGAATGATGATGGATGAAAGTTAACATATACAAATGATACCATTGAATTTTCCTTCCTTATCCAGATATGTTCTGAGTAACTCTATTCATATCAGAATTACCACACTTCGGTCCACCGGTTACGTCTTTAGGTGCTGTTGCCGACTCAACAGAGGCCATCCCATCTGCGTGGTTGTAAATGGAAGTGATGTTTTACATCTCGGAAGTTAAGCAACGGGGCAGCAATGGTCAGAGATTAGATAGCTCGAGTTTTTTAGCAAAGTGCTTGTACATGGACCGGCTTAGCCATGTACTAAAATTGCCACCTGATTTCTTCATAGAAGATTAAAGAGGCGATATTAGACCGTTCTCAAGGCTACCCAGAGGATGAAAAAGACCACCGTGAAAAGGCCAACACGGCAGGTACTCACGTAAAGCACTTCGACTTTCACCCACCTTAAAGTATACCAATGAGAATCACTTTCTAAGACGATTTAGTTATGTCCGTCGGTTTGTCTGTCTGTGTGTGTGTCCATGTAAACCTTGTGCGCACTCTACAGGTTGCAACTTTCAAGGTAATTTGATAAAATTTCAAGCCTAAGAACGACGAAGCCTATTGAAATGGGTTTAAATCGGTCCATTATTTCCCATACAACCGTACCCCCCGAATATTCAACATTTTTAATATAATCACTCGTGTAGGGTATCATATGTCGAATTTCACTAAATTAATTAAGGTATTGATAGCATCAGGGAAAAAAGGGTTTCTATAATAGGTTTAAGTTGGAATGATTCTAATCAGATATGAAAAATACACGCAGGCCACTAACGGGCCAGTTGCATGCTCTTTTTCATGGAAAACGTCAGTGGAAAAACTCCTGAAAGATGCGATATTTTGAATAACATCACTCCCAATATATTCGGACCTTGGACATGACAGAGAAGGTGTTTCAGCGTTTCACTGACCCTTCTACATGATCTATATTCTTTTGAATCCGTTGACCCAATTGTGTAAAGTTGTGCATGTAAAACTGTATATCCTCTAAGAATACAAATCATCAAACTAAATACAGTCTATTTCATTCTAAAGAGACTTCTTATACTGCTTTCGTAAATGTCACTTCATAGGGACATTGCTTCATTATTTCAGACATCTGCCTGGAAGCTGTTGTTGTGGTAGCACTTCTCGTTTTACATATTCTCAGATACATTTTGTCTCTCAATTAGAGTGTAATATCGATAACCTATCTGTTATCAACATCTCATAGTTCCCGACAATTTCTGTATAACCGTTCAATATATAAATTGATAACGTGTTTTGTTACCCGTTTTAGTCAATTCACCTAACCTGTAACTGTGAGTGCCCTCTCGAATCTTATATATGTTTCGATTGGAAGCTATGTTTCCAGAGCTTTGGATAAGGTAATGCTCTTGGCACCACTTACAGCAACATGATCGCTGAACTTTCTGTAGTTACACTTTTTGTTAAAAGAAGTTCACCAAATTAATGATTATTATTATGGTTCTTATAAGGATCAAAGGGTTACATAAATGATGCGTGAGTTAAAATTACACTTTTATAAAACTAGACTAAGACTATGGATCTCCTACATAGCGCCAAACATCGATGTGCTTTGTTGGTTGTATACTCTATGTGGTTTGTCTATTTTAGTTTTCGATCAAGAATTCTGATTCCAAAGATCCGGAGTTCAGTTTATGCTGTAATTTTCGTCTTTTTGGGAAAAGGATAGATTCCCTTCTGTGTTGTCTGGAGATTTAGCCCTCTTTGTTGAGTAAACACGAAAGCCGTTTTTAAAGTCTCTTCGGTCTTTCTGCCTCCACGCTCTCTTGCTTAATTTTTCCCTCTTGAGAATTTATTTCCACTAATAGACTCTTCAGAGTAGTTGTCTACTCTAGTATTTTAATGAGAACCTCAATTCTATTGAGCACAGATTTAATTTGTTTAAACGACAAAAGGATTTACATTCTACGATTGGATTTAAGAAGCTTTTTACCTCCTATGGATTCAAACTGATAATTTTATACCGTTTGTGAAAGCAAATAAATCTTTAATGTCTTTACATTCTCAAAAAAACATTCATTGACACATTAATTACATCTCTTTGCAATAAAATCCATTATTTTTCAACTCTATGACATAAATATTTAACACTCAGGTCCATTGGCAACGACATAAAATATGTATATTAAGTAATTTAATTATACAACCATAAAAATATTTTTATATCTTTTAATTTGTAAATACATTGCTTTATTTTACAACCACTAAGTTTTGTGTTGACGTAGTCAGTCGATTGGTTGCTTAGTCTGTCGTTTGGTCTGTCCATATGAAGGTTGTCTTAACAGCCTTTCAACAGTGTTTTTAACACAATTTCAGCACCTATTGAAATGTAGTACGATGTCTGAAGTAATTTAAAATGATATTGACATGTCATATACATAAAATACATGGAACAACAACAGCAGAAACATAAGTTTTGTCAGTGGACAGATAATTTATTGCAACACTGTTTACGGGGTGAAAATTTAAAGGATTTATTGTTTTAAAGCATTTGTCTGGACTATAGACTATTATAGGCTATAGACTACATTATGGACTAGGCTATAGACTAGACTATAGACTAGACTACAGACTATAGACTAGACTATAGACTCGGTTATAGACTAGACTATAGACTAGTCTATAGTATATACTATAGACTATAGAATAGACTATAGAATAGACTATAGACTAGACTATAGACTAGTCTATAGTATAGACTATAGACTAGACTATAGACATGACTAAAACTAGACTATAAACTTGACTATAGACTAGACTATAGACTAGACTATAGACTAGACTATAGACTAGACTATAGACTAGACTATAGACTAGACTATAGACTAGACTATAGACTAGACTATAGACTAGACTATAGACTAGACTAACTAGACTAGACTATAGACTGACTATACTATAGACTAGACTATAGACTAGACTATAGACTAGACTATAGACTAGACTATAGACTAGACTATAGACTAGACTATAGACTAGACTATAGACTAGACTATAGACTAGACTATAGACTAGACTAGACTATAGACTAGACTAGACTATAGACTAGACTAGACTATAGACTAGACTAGACTATAGACTAGACTAGACTATAGACTATAGACTAGACTAGACTAGACTAGACTAGACTAGACTAGACTAGACTAGACTAGACTAGACTAGACTAGACTAGACTAGACTATAGACTAGACTAGACTATAGACTAGACTAGACTATAGACTAGACTAGACTATAGACTAGACTATAGACTAGACTAGACTAGAGTAGACTAGACTAGACTAGACTAGACTAGACTATAGACTAGACTAGACTAGACTATAGACTAGACTAGACTAGAGTAGACTAGACTAGACTAGACTAGACTAGACTATAGACTAGACTAGACTAGACTATAGACTAGACTAGACTATAGACTAGACTAGACTATAAACTAGACTATAGACTGGACTATAGACTAGACTATAGACTAGACTATAGACTAGACTATAGACTAGACTATAGACTAGACTATAGACTAGACTATAGACTAGACTATAGACTGGACTATAGACTAGACTATAGACTAGACTATAGACCTAGACTATAGACTAGACTATAGACTAGACTATAGACTAGACTATAGACTAGACTATAGACTAGACTATAGACTAGACTATAGACTAGACTATAGACTAGACTATAGACTAGGACTATAGACTAGACTATAGACTAGACTATAGACTAGACTATAGACTAGACTATAGACTAGACTATAGACTAGACTATAGACTAGACTATAGACTAGACTATAGACTAGACTATAGACTAGACTATAGACTATAGACTAGACTATAGACTAGACTATAGACTAGACAATAGACTAGACTATAGACTAGACTATTAGACTAGACTATAGACTAGACTATAGACTAGACTATACACTAGACTATAGACTAGACTATAGACTAGACTATAGACTAGACTATAGACTAGACTATAGACTAGACTTTAGACTAGACTTTAGACTAGACTTTAGACTAGACTATAGACTAGACTTTAGACTAGACTTTAGACTAGACTATAGACTAGACTATAGACTAGACTATAGACTAGACTATAAACTAGACTATAGACTAGACTATAGACTAGACTATAGACTAGACTATAGACTAGACTATAGACTAGACTATAGCCTAGACTATAGACTAGACTATAGACTAGACTATAGACTAGACTATAGACTAGACTGTAGACTAGACTATAGACTAGACTGTAGACTAGACTATAGACTAGACTATAGACCAGACTATAGACTAGACTATAGACTAGACTATAGACTAGACTATGACTAGACTATAGACTAGACTATAGACTAGACTATAGACTAGACTATAGACTAGTTCAAGTTCAGTTCAGTTCATAAGTTCAGTTCAAGTTCAGTTCAAGTTCAGTTCAAGTTCAGTTCAAGTTCAGTTCAAGTTCAGTTCAAGTTCAGTTCAAGTTCAGTTCAAGTTCAGTTCAAGTTCAGTTCAAGTTCAGTTCAAGTTCAGTTCAAGTTCAGTTCAAGTTCAGTTCAAGTTCAGTTCAAGTTCAGTTCAAGTTCAGTTCAAGTTCAGTTCAAGTTCAGTTCAAGTTCAGTTCAAGTTCAGTTCAAGTTCAGTTCAAGTTCAGTTCAAGTTCAGTTCAAGTTCAGTTCAAGTTCAGTTCAAGTTCAGTTCAAGTTCAGTTCAAGTTCAGTTCAAGTTCAGTTCAAGTTCAGTTCAAGTTCAGTTCAAGTTCAGTTCAAGTTCAGTTCAAGTTCAAGTTCAAGTTCAAGTTCAGTTCAAGTTCAGTTCAAGTTCAGTCTAGTTCAGTTCTAGTTCAGTTCTAGTTTAGTTCTAGTTCAGTTTAGTTCAGTTCTAGTTCAGTTCTAGTTCAGTTCTAGTTCAGTTCCAGTTCAGTTCTAGTTCAGTTCTAGTTCAGTTCTAGTTCAGTTCTAGTTCAGTTCTAGTTCAGTTCTAGTTCAGTTCTAGTTCAGTTCTAGTTCAGTTCTAGTTCAGTTCTAGTTCAGTTCTAGTTCAGTTCTAGTTCAGTTCTAGTTCAGTTCAGTTCTAGTTTAGTTCTAGTTTAGTTCTAGTTCAGTTCTAATTCAGTTCTAGTTCAGTTCTAGTTCAGTTCTAGTTCAGTTCTAGTTCAGTTCTAGTTCAGTTCTAGTTCAGTTCTAGTTTAGTTCTAGTTTAGTTCTAGTACTAGACTATACACTAGATTATAGTCTGGACTATTTACTGGACTATAGACTATAGTTTGAACTATAGACTATGGTCTGAACTATAGACTATAGTCTGGACTACTGCACAACAAAATTTAATTAAGACCGATTTTTTCTTTTCAGAAATGGTGTTACCGGACACACTAACGACCACAAAACAATTTCTCCTTTACAAACTGAATCGAAGGACTTCAACTAAATTGAATGTTAAAGAAATTGAATGAATTCAAAAATAATTTAGTGACTATCAATTTTCTCAATAGTAAATTATAAATTAAGAGTTTTTGTACAACAACTACAACGATATTGTTAAGCTTGTTCCCTCATCCTTTCCACACAAAAGTGGGGGCTATAACATATTTAGACATTTTCTCCACCTTCGTTTAAACTACTTCTTCATCTCCTGCCAAACCAATCAACGATCATTAATATTCAACCAGGAGAAAAATAAAAAAAAAATGTATTGAAAATGAAAAGAAGAAGAGAACAAAAATTAAAATAATAAACAAGCAATATAACAATAAGAGTCTCATAAGTTTAAATATCCATGACTTTTTGTTGGAACATGAGTGCTGGTGATAGTGTTGGCTTTAGTATGGTCATATGACCATAATAATAGTAGTAGAAGTATTGAAACTGGTAAAGTTAAATGGTTGTAAACATTAAGGAATATACGAGGGTTGTTGGCAGAGGAAATTTGCAAAACATAAACACTTGTATGATATCTGGTACGGATGAATATCGCTTAATTTACTCCCTTATCTGCAAGGATTCTGGTTTCATATTTTTAAAATTAGTCCAAAATTTCTTTACTCTCCTCGTTTTAATACAAATAGTACACTCATTCAAACGTAAATACATACATATGTAAATATGTATATGTATAACAAAGTTAACATTACCATTTGCCAAAAGAGAAATCATTACAAAGAGTAGTAGGGAGGCAGAGTAAGTGGTAGAGAGAATACCTACTGACAATATTTATTGCAAATACAGCAATAAATTTCAAAACACCATTCGCTAAGCACCACATGGGGTCTTTGAAATTGAAGATAAATTTTAAGGCGGCAATTTATGATTTGTGAGCATAAGTGTTGGTACATTGTCTATGGAGAGTGAAGCGAACAATTGGTATTGTATGGTTTTTATTCTTGGTTTGTTAAATAATGATATTTTAGACAGTGGAGTAGGTGTGAAAGTTTAATGGGTAAGGTACGTTGCCTTGTTTAATTGTTAAATAATTAATTAGAATCAATTTGTTAGAGAAGCTATCAGGGTTGTTTAATAAGTTGGTCTGCAATGACATCATTTTCGGATATTAGTTCAGTTCTAGTTCAGTTTCTAGGTAAGTTTCTAGTTCAGTTCTAGGTCAGTTCTAGTTCAGTTCTAGTTCAGTTCTAGTTCAGTTCTAGTTCAGTTCTAGTTCAGTTCTAGTTCAGTTCTAGTTCAGTTCTAGTTCAGTTCTAGTTCAGTTCAAGTTCAGTTCTAGTTCAGTTCTAGTTCAGTTCTAGTTCAGTTCTAGTTCAGTTCTAGTTCAGTTCTAGTTCAGTTCTAGTTCAGGTTCTAGTTCAGTTCTAGTTCAGTTCTAGTTCAGTTCTAGTTCAGTTCTAGTTCAGTTCTAGTTCAGTTCTAGTTCAGTTCTAGTTCAGTTCTAGTTCAGTTCTAGTTCAGTTCTAGTTCAGTTCTAGTTCAGTTCTAGTTCAGTTCTAGTTCAGTTCTAGTTCAGTTCTAGTTCAGTTCTAGTTCAGTTCTAGTTCAGTTCTAGTTCAGTTCTAGTTCAGTTCTAGTTCAGTTCTAGTTCAGTTCTAGTTCAGTTCTAGTTCAGTTCTAGTTCAGTTCAGTTCTAGTTCAGTTCTAGTTCAGTTCTAGTTCAGTTCTAGTTCAGTTCTAGTTCAGTTCTAGTTCAGTTCTAGTTCAGTTCTAGTTCAGTTCTAGTTCAGTTCTAGTTCAGTTCTAGTTCAGTTCTAGTTAGTTCTAGTTCAGTTCTAGTTCAGTTCTAGTTCAGTTCTAGTTCAGTTCTAGTTCAGTTCTAGTTCAGTTCTAGTTCAGTTCTAGTTCAGTTCTAGTTCAGTTCTAGTTCAGTTCTAGTTCAGTTCTAGTTCAGTTCTAGTTCAGTTCTAGTTCAGTTCTAGTTCAGTTCTAGTTCAGTTCTAGTTCAGTTCTAGTTCAGTTCTAGTTCAGTTCTAGTTCAGTTCTAGTTCAGTTCTAGTTCAGTTCTAGTTCAGTTCTAGTTCAGTTCTAGTTCAGTTCTAGTTCAGTTATAGTTCAGTTCTAGTTCACTTCTAGTTCAGTTCTAGTTCAGTTCTAGTTCAGTTCTAGTTCAGTTCTAGTTCAGTTCTAGTTCAGTTCTAGTTCAGTTCTAGTTCAGTTCTAGTTCAGTTCTAGTTCAGTTCTAGTTCGGTTCTAGTTCAGTTCCAGTTCAGTTCTAGTTCAGTTCTAGTTCAGTTCTAGTTCAGTTCTAGTTCAGTTCTAGTTCAGTTGTAGTTCAGTTCTAGTTCAGTTCTAGTTCAGTTCTAGTTCAGTTCTAGTTCAGTTCTAGTTCAGTTTTAAATCAGTTATAGTTTACTTTTTGGATGGAAACTTTTGTTCTTGCATTGGCTATTGTTGGAATTAAATCACATGCTGAGATATGTAGTGTGATTATTTTAAAAAAGAATTTGATTATGGACCTTATATTCGAGGGTGAAGAATTATGCATTACTGTTTTTAAAATATTTAATTTAAAACTGAATTCCTGCCATAACTTTAAAGCATCAACCAACAATATCTTTCAAGATAATCCTACGCTTCTGTCATAATTTTCCTAAGAAATCTTTATATATTTAATAAATTACACAACGGAAGAAAATCCTTTCATGGTGGCGGCTTCATTATAACAATATATTGTAGCCCTCTCTACACAAAAATTACACCGAGAGAAATAAATTTTACTAATTGAAATTGTCATGACTCCAAGAAAACCTTTATAAATACTGCATTAAACAAAAAGGATTACATTTTAATTTTCCTAGTGTAGAATTATGTGTATGCTCGTAAATAAATAAATTTTAGTCCTTTTGCACGTCGGTCTGTCCGTCTTTCTTTCTTGGATTTGAATTTATGTTGTCGGTGAACACAGGAAATTTTATGAATGCTCACATGAAATATGGAACATCGTTAAGGGCAATTCATAATAAAATATGAGTTTTATATAACAGTCATACTGAACTTACATACCTACATACAAACATTTCTACATTAAACAAAATGTTGAAGCAAAGAAAGGTTTTTGCTGAAGGTTCCAATAAGCTTAACGTACAATGTTGTGATGGTTACAACTGGAAAGTGTGGTTACTGTTTAGGAAGAAAAAAATAATGCTTCTTCTGTTTTGGCTGATTCTATTAAATTTTGTACATTTTAGATGTGAGACATTTTGTTGTTTTATTCAGTAAAAGCAAAATGTTAAAATTATTATCATAAGCAGGATATTGAATTAAAAAATGAATAAATTTAACAAACATTTTGTATCTTCTTCTTTACAAATAACATCTAACCGAATATCTGGTGTACGATTTTAGAGTAGTAATCGTAACAGCCGTAGATAACATATAGTAGATAAATTATAACAAAAAACATTTTTGAAAAGGATCCTGCTTCGAATCCAAACATAAACTAGAACTAGAACTGAACTAAAACTGAACTAGAACTGAACTAGAACTGAACTAGAACTGAACTAGAACTGAACTAGAACTGAACTAGAACTGAACTAGAACTGAACTAGAACTGAACTAGAACTAAACTAGAACTGAACTAGAACTGAACTGAACTAGAACTGAACTAGAACTAGAACTGAACTAGAACTAGAACTGAACTAGAACTAGAACTGAACTGAACTGAACTAGAACTGAACTAGAACTGAACTAGAACTGAACTAGAACTGAACTAGAACTGAACTAGAACTGAACTAGAACTGAACTAGAACTGAACTAGAACTGAACTAGAACTGAACTAGAACTGAACTAGAACTGAACTAGAACTGAACTAGAACTGAACTAGAACTGAACTAGAACTGAACTAGACTGAACTAGAACTGAACTAGAACTGAACTAGAACTGAACTAGAACTGAACTAGAACTGAACTAGAACTGAACTAGAACTGAACTAGAACTGAACTAGAACTGAACTAGAACTGAACTAGAACTGAACTAGAACTGAACTAGAACTGAACTAGAACTGAACTAGAACTGAACTAGAACTGAACTAGAACTGAACTAGAACTGAACTAGAACTGAACTAGAACTGAACTAGAACTGAACTAGAACTGAACTAGAACTGAACTAGAACTGAACTAGAACTGAACTAGAACTGAACTAGAACTGAACTAGAACTGAACTAGAACTGAACTAGAACTGAACTTGAACTAGAACTGAACTAGAACTGAACTTGAACTAGAACTGAACTAGAACTGAACTTGAACTAGAACTGAACTTGAACTAGAACTGAACTAGAACTGAACTAGAACTGAACTAGAACTGAACTAGAACTGACTAGAACTGAACTAGAACTGAACTAGAACTGAACTAGAACTGAACTAGAACTGAACTAGAACTGAACTAGAACTGAACTAGAACTGAACTAGAACTGAACTAGAACTGAACTAGAACTGAACTAGAACTGAACTAGAACTGAACTAGAACTGAACTAGAACTGAACTAGAACTGAACTAGAACTGAACTAGAACTGAACTAGAACTGAACTAGAACTGAACTAGAACTGAACTAGAACTGAACTAGAACTGAACTAGAACTGAACTAGAACTGAACTAGAACTGAACTAGAACTGAACTAGAACTGAACTTGAACTAGAACTAGAACTGAACTAGAACTGAACTAGAACTAGAACTGAACTTGAACTAGAACTGAACTAGAACTGAACTAGAACTGAACTAGAACTGAACTAGAACTGAACTAGAACTGAACTAGAACTGAACTAGAACTGAACTAGAACTGAACTAGAACTGAACTAGAACTGAACTAGAACTGAACTAGAACTGAACTAGAACTGAACTAGAACTGAACTAGAACTGAACTAGAACTGAACTAGAACTGAACTAGAACTGAACTAGAACTGAACTAGAACTGAACTAGAACTGAACTAGAACTGAACTTCAACTAGAACTGAACTAGAACTGAACTAGAACTGAACTAGAACTGACTAGAACTGAACTAGAACTGAACTAGAACTGAACTAGAACTGAACTAGAACTGAACTAGAACTGAACTAGAACTGAACTAGAACTGAACTAGAACTGAACTAGAACTGAACTAGAAGAACTAGAACTGAACTAGAACTGAACTAGAACTGAACTAGAAAACTGAACTAGAACTGAACTAGAACTAGAACTGAACTAGAACTGAACTAGAACTGAACTAGAACTGAACTAGAACTGAACTAGAACTGAACTAGAACTGACTAGAACTGAACTAGAACTGAACTAGAACTGAACTAGAACTGAACTAGAACTGAACTAGAACTGAACTAGAACTGAACTAGAACTGAACTGAACTAACTAGAACTGAACTAGAACTGAACTAGAACTGAACTAGAACTGAACTAGAACTGAACTAGAACTGAACTAGAACTGAACTAGAACTGAACTAGAACTAGAACTGAACTTGAACTAGAACTGAACTAGAACTGAACTAGAACTGAAATAGAACTGAACTAGAACTGAACTAGAACTGAACTAGAACTGAACTGAACTAGAACTGAACTAGAACTGAACTAGAACTGAACTAGAACTGAACTAGAACTGAACTAGAACTGAACTAGAACTGAACTAGAACTGAACTAGAACTGAACTAGAACTGAACTAGAACTGAACTAGAACTGAACTAGAACTGAACTAGAACTGAACTAGTACTGAACTAGAACTGAACTAGAACTGAACTAGAACTGAACTAGAACTGAACTAGAACTGAACTAGAACTGAACTAGAACTGAACTAGAACTGAACTAGAACTGAACTAGAACTGAACTAGAACTGAACTAGAACTGAACTAGAACTGAACTAGAACTGAACTAGAACTGAACTAGAACTGAACTAGAACTGAACTAGAACTGAACTAGAACTGAACTAGAACTGAACTAGAACTGAACTAGAACTGAACTAGAACTAGAACTGAACTGAACTAGAACTGAACTAGAACTGAACTAGAACTGAACTAGAACTGAACTAGAACTGAACTAGAACTGAACTAGAACTGAACTAGAACTGAACTAGAACTGAACTAGAACTGAACTAGAACTGAACTAACTAGAACTGAACTAGAACTGAACTAAACTAGAACTAACTAGAACTGAACTAGAACTGAACTAGAACTGAACTAGAACTGAACTAGAACTGAACTAAACTGAACTAGAACTGAACTAGAACTGAACTAGAACTGAACTAGAACTGAACTAGAACTGAACTAGAACTGAACTACTGAACTAGAACTGAACTAGAACTGAACTAGAACTGAACTAGAACTGAACTAGAACTGAACTAGAACTGAACTAGAACTGAACTAGAACTGAACTAGAACTGAACTAGAACTGAACTAGAACTGAACTAGAACTGAACTAGAACTGAACTAGAACTGAACTAGAACTGAACTAGAACTGAACTAGAACTGAACTAGAACTGAACTAGAACTGAACTAGAACTGAACTAGAACTGAACTAGAACTGAACTAGAACTGAACTAGAACTGAACTAGAACTGAACTAGAACTGAACTAGAACTGAACTAGAACTGAACTAGAACTGAACTAGAACTGAACTAGAACTGAACTAGAACTGAACTAGAACTGAACTAGAACTGAACTAGAACTGAACTAGAACTGAACTAGAACTGAACTAGAACTGAACTAGAACTGAGAACTGAACTAGAACTGAACTAGAAAACTGAACTAGAACTGAACTAGAACTGAACTAGAACTGAACTAGAACTGAACTAGAACTGAACTAGAACTGAACTAGAACTGAACTAGAACTGAACTAGAACTGAACTAGAACTGAACTAGAACTGAACTAGAACTGAACTAGAACTGAACTAGAACTGAACTAGAACTGAACTAGAACTGAACTAGAACTGAACTAGAACTGAACTAGAACTGAACTAGAACTGAACTGAACTAGAACTGAACTAGAACTGACTAGAACTGAACTAGATGAACTAGAACTGAACTAGAACTGAACTAGAACTGAACTAGAACTGAACTAGAACTGGAACTAGAACTGAACTAGAACTGAACTAGAACTGAACTAGAACTGAACTAGAACTGAACTAGAACTGAACTAGAAACTGAACTAGAACTGAACTAGAACTGAACTAGAACTGAACTAGAACTGAACTAGAAACTGAACTAGAACTGAACTAGAACTGAACTAGTAACTGAACTAGAACTGAACTAGAACTGAACTAGACTGAACTAGAACTGAACTAGAAACTGAACTAGAACTGAACTAGAACTGAACTAGAACTGAACTAGAACTGAACTAGAACTGAACTAGAACTGAACTAGAACTGAACTAGAATGAACTAGACTTAACTAGAACTGAAACTAGAACTGAACTAGACTGAACTAAAACAGAACTAGAACTGAATTTTCTAGTTTATTCTCCATTCTTATCTATAGTCTGGTATATAGGCTAAGCTATAGTTTAGCCTTTATTCTATTTTGTCGATTTTTTAAGCAGAAAATTTTTCTTCTTTTCACATTAAACCTCTGCACTTTTAAGCCAATTGTGTTTTTCTTTCAAATTTCCCATTTATTTTCTTAGCATTACTTGTGTCTTGGTTACTGCGGTTAAGAAGCTAAATGCTTATATTGTATTAAATTTTTTTTCATAATATTTTAATATTTTTTTCCTAAGCCGTACATACATATAAATTGTTATATGTATATGTATGTTGCCTGTTTGCTAAGGCGGTTACCGCACACCATCCACAACAAATAATAATAAAGTTGTTGGTCTGCCCTGTAGCAGCAACAAAATTGCAACAATGAAAAAACTTTTGAAAAGAAGAGAGAAAAATTGTTGTATATTATTTATGATTACATATTTTATGTTGTTATTATTTTTATTGTAATGATATTCGTGAATAATGCGTTGATTATAAACAATTGGTAAACGAGACAATTTGACAGAGTGTTGTTTTGTACCGCTAATTTTAGTTGATGGGTTTTTTTTCAATATATATATATGGATATGTGGACAGTGAATTGGTGAGTGGAATAAATGGAAAGAAAAGGGAAAATCTTTTGTACTGCGGCATGAGTGATCGTTGGTTTCAAATATCAATAATAGAGTTGATTCGTGTTCCGTTTTCATCGTGTAAGATATATTCAGTTGAAATTTTAAGTTGTGCGCAGACTGCATGATCTTTTGAGTCGAATGGGTATGACAGCTGCAGATCAGTAGATCTGACGGAGTCAACTAGAAACTGAACTAGAACTGAACTAGAACTGAACTAGAACTGAACTAGAACTGAACTAGAACTGAACTAGAACTGAACTAGAACTGAACTAGAACTGAACTAGAACTGAACTAGAACTGAACTAGAACTGAACTAGAACTGAACTAGAACTGAACTAGAACTGAACTAGAACTGAACTAGAACTGAACTAGAACTGAACTAGAACTGAACTAGAACTGAACTAGAACTGAACTAGAACTGAACTAGAACTGAACTAGAACTGAACTAGAACTGAACTAGCACTGAACTAGAACTGAACTAGAACTGAACTAGAACTGAACTAGAACTGAACTAGAACTGAACTAGAACTGAACTAGAACTGAACTAGAACTGAACTAGAGCTGAACTAGAACTGAACTAGAACTGAACTAGAACTGAACTGAACTAGAACTGAACTAGAACTGAACTAGAACTGAACTAGAACTGAACTAGAACTGAACTAGAACTGAACTAGAACTGAACTAGAACTGAACTAGAACTGAACTAGAACTGAACTAGAACTGAACTAGAACTGAACTAGAACTGAACTAGAACTGAACTAGAACTGAACTAGAACGGAACTAGAACTGAACTAGAACTGAACTAGAACTGAACTAGAACTAACTAGAACTGAACTAGAAATGAACTAGAACTGAACTAGAACTGAACTAGAGCGAACTAGAACTGAACTAGAACTGAACTAGAATTGAACTAGAACTGAACTAGAACTGAACTAGAACTGAACTAGAACTGAACTAGAACTAAACTAGAACTGAACTAGAACTGAACTAGAACTGAACTAGAACTGAACTAGAACTGAACTAGAACTGAACTAGAACTGAACTAGAACTGAACTAGAACTGAACTAGAACTGAACTAGAACTGAACTAGAACTGAACTAGAACTGAACTAGAAACTGAACTAGAACTGAACTAGAACTGAACTAGAACTGAACTAGAACTGAACTAGAACTGAACTAGAACTGAACTAGAACTGAACTAGAACTGAACTAGAATTGAACTAGAACTGAACTAGAACTGATCATTTATGTGTTTCAGTCTGTAGGTTTATCTTCTGGAATGACGGAAATCTCGGAAGGGGATATTCCATAGACGATTGTTTTGGTTACCTTATTACCGAAACTCTCATTGTTGATATGGTCAATCGAATGATCAGTGCAATGTATAGATCCAGAAGACACTATTCGATAATGAACAGACGAAAATCTCCATTGCGGCTGGTGTGTCAAGAAGTACAATTTGGTACAAACAAAGAATGTTTTCGCCAACTGTGATTGATCAGTGATGGTTAAGGGCTTGAATATCTCGCGAAAGAGTTTCTGCCTCAACTAAAATATTTTAGTATTTTCTTTGTAAAATCTTTGCTCTGCTCCACTGTATCAAAGTTCAAAATCATTTTCAATAAGTTTATCCATTTCGATAAAGTACATGAAAGAAACTAAATATCTACCTACTATTCCCCTTAATCTTCTTATAATATAAAATTCAAAATTTTAAGTTCAATTCAGATAATTTAACATTTCTTCTTGTTATGCTTTCATACACAATAAATATTTCTTAGTTACGTTGCGATAGTGGTAGTCCAACGCCGCATAGTCATCATCATCATCATGGATGGATCAATTTAAAAAAACGATTCATGCGCATGAGAATGATATAAATTATAAAACACATGAACATAAAAAAATATGATGATAGTTTATTATGATGCACAATGGTCGTCGGCTAACTCGTTAGTTTTACTCAATATTGTTTTTTTTCCAATTTTCAGTTCAATATTGGATGTTGGGGTCTGCTATCAACAGGGGTTTGCTGTTCGGTACAGAGGTAAGAGTAAGTACTCTGGAACATATTTTGTATGAAATGATTTTTTTTTGTTTTTGTAACAATTTCTATAGTTTTCAGTTTGGCAGACTGATGAAATTTATAGAGTTTGTTGTTTATGATGTCAGGTGAAATAAATAATAAATTTGTTATTTCATCTCATCCCGTGGGGGATATTGCTAAGACCGAGAAAAAAAAAACTAAAGAAATCAACAACAACAACAAACTATATCAACAACATATACGTTTGGCTTTTGCAATATATATTCATTGCATACTACAATCATAATCATAACAGTGCAGTAGAAAAGGCGAAACTTTGGCACATAATTTTTTATCGTTGCAAACAACTTTCAATGTGTATATCCTTCCCCCTACGAGTATGTTGTTAACAAAATGAAATGCCATCAATTGTGTAGGTACATATTGAGAGGGTGTTCGTTTATATGTTTGGTTATTTTATAACAATTTTGGCGGTTATTTTTATGTTTTGTCTTTTGCAAAGGGGGCGTTTGAAAAAGTTTCTCAGGAGTTGTAATGTTTAGTTTCTATAGCAGAGTGTTGGCTCTTGCCTAACAAAAAAACTAAAACAGCATCTGTTATCGAAAGTGCAAAAAGGTCACATATTGGTGGACAGCTGCTTTCCTGCTGTTTGAAAATTGAATGGCAAGAAGAAAATAAAATGGAAAATTAATGAATTTATTATGGCTGGAAATTGAAGTTTAGATCTTGTAATGGAAGGTTTTACTTTTTGGAGCAAATAGATCATATAAGTTTCTTAAGATTTTATGATGGACTCTATGGTAAAATAAGGAAATTCAAATCAGAATATAGACCAAGAGTTGTGATTGACATTACCATTATTATATCATCTAGTCTCCCAATTACTAGTTGATCATTGTTAAATGTTGACCGATCTAGGACAGAAAGACTTTTAAAATGCAATACAAGCTTGACCAATTCATCGATGCATCGCTATGAACCGCTTTCGTCGTTCAAAAGACAAACTTCGAAACATCTGAAGCCTTTAAAGTGATGGTCGATGATTGATCGACTGAGCTTGCGGTCGGTTAAATGCGGTCTTTCAACTAATGTCATGATATTTATTCAATATATCTAAGAACAGAATAACAAAAGGTCTCAAAGTACTCTCTTAGATCGTAAGATGCATCAAAAGATCGATATACCTTTTGTATTCATTGGGCACACACGATTAAGTTTTAAAGCTTACAGACAAAGTAGGACAACCTTCGAACAACAGCACAGAAAACTGTTGATTGATGGTCACAGCCAGAACTATCAGAAGCATAATTTGGCATTTCTCAACCAGAAAATGATTTACCTTCATCAGATTGGATAAAGGGGATATAGATATTCAAGAGTTTGGAATTAATGTGCGGATAATTCGAATTCGACCCAAAAAGACGAACTTCTATTGAACAAATAAAAGCGAGAAAACAAACTAATTCAACGAATGAATCGGGAAAAGTTCTCAATGCAAACCCAGACAAGGAAAAAGCAATCACCGGTCTAAAGTCAATAGAATGGGCGACTACCCCAAAATCAGGTGATATCAATCTTCCGGTATACCGGAAGGTGGCCACCCTTATGATGTCATGAAAGATTACATTATTTAAAATGCAATCCCCATCAACTAATGACCCGTTCCAGTGCATTCCTTAACTTTTTAAAGCCCGCACAACCACACTACTGAGATGAGTCCGAAATACCCAGCTAATAAATCAGGATCCCTCAGTATGTCTGATAATGTTACAAAAGATGTAGAAATTTTCAAAGTCAATTCGAACCCAAAAATTGCCCCGACAATTTGAGGGAACGGACCTCAACCATATGTCGCTTAGCATGAAACAATATGAATCCTGTTGAGATGGCAGCAGCACCGAGAACTTCCCTGAAGTATAAAGTCTACTAAATCAGTAGTAGTCTCCTGTCGGGCAGAAGAGTCTTACCCGATCGTTCACCAATACACGATATACGGCATGACAGGCAACTACCAAGAGTCAACCTGAAAATTCCGCCCTACTACGCGAAGAGTAAGATATACTCAACGGGTTCAGGAATCCAGCATAAATTGCTCCGTCACATCACCCAGTGACATCTGTTGAGATGGCAACAGCACCGGAGAGAGAATCCAGACATATTTGACATTTGGATATATCTGTCCCTAAAACCAACATTCACTCCCCGCGAATATGGGTATAAACCACAGCAACTACGTAGATCCCGAAGGAACCTCAACCAACTGACCAGCCAGGACAAGTCCTGCGGGCAACTGGCCACCCATAGTGCCAGATTCTAAGGCAAAGGCCGAGGATACATTTGTTCATCACCAGTTTATAGTCCCGCATACTAGAGGTCCCGGCAGACTAGAGGTGCTACCAATAGCACCTCTTTTTCCCGGGATATTGCAATGGCACCAAGGTCGAAATTTCACCAAGGTAACATGCCCCCGGGGGGACGATGATAGAGAGTAAAGATCTTGACGAGGTGAAAACTAAGCCATATATTTGTGCTGCATTGGAGGAACAAAACACATGAGTTAAAAGAAGACGCCATTAAGTATATTCGGACAACATACGAGGGTCGAAAATAAGAAGAATTAGCCGACCAGATGCTATTGCATAACAAGTAAAGTTCATCAACTGATCAATGTATCTTTTGATCTCAACTTTACGTTAAGAAGACGCTTAAGGATCAAGTCTAACTACCTTCGAACAGCAACAGAGAAAACTGTTGATTGATGATCACAGCCAGTACTTTCAGATTCATAATTTCATATTTCTCAACCAGATAATGGTATGATGGATTGGAAAACGGATAATTCAAAGGATACTTACCTATGGGAGAGTATTCAGTTAAATCTTTATTACAATCCAATACGGTCTTAGATTTAATACTATCGCCTGATATCGCACCGATTGCCTTCTTACTGGTATTTGCCCCAATGTTCCACTTGACCAAGACATTCTATCTGGGATCAACGTTTTAAAGTTTCCACAATTGAGAAATGAACGTGACCGATACGGGATACAATGAGAAGCCTCGATGATGGGATATACTTTTATAGCTGCTACATTCCACTAGAAGTCCCAATAAATGAATTCGAAACATTTATAGAAAAACTTGTTTACGATGCAGCGATACATAAACCAAAGATTATTGGTGGAAATTTCATTGTGTGGACAATTAACTAAGCATGTCAATCCTTGAAGGTTTAACAGAATCTGTAGTCGACTTAACATTCATTAGTCCAAATCTTCCTTGGGAAACTGGAAACATAAAAGTCACTGAAGTCAGTTCAAACCTTAGACTCCTAATCGCCAGAGTAACAACGTCAATCAATATTACTACTTATTTAGAATGATTGCAATCATAAGCAAAAGTAAAGAACGAAAGCATGGCTTAGATCCTCATCATTCTCTCATTAATTTGATTATTATTTGATATTTATAAATTTTATAAATTTCTTACAATAGTTTTTTTTTTATAGTTTTCCTAATTTATCGTTTCTACACCAATAATTTTCTCGCAGTAAACAATTTTCCCCTCTGTGTGTTATAATCATTTTGCCAATGTTTTATAATTTTTTTTGCCCATTTCATTTTAGCTTAATGCCACATTGCTTTAAGCCCTTCATTACAATAATATAACAGCTTATCTGATAGCAAATCGTGTCGGTCGACGCCTCTTCTTAAATTTTAACAACACTCTTAACTCAGGAGGCATTACCACAAGCAAACCCACAAATTGTTACTGCTCTAAAAAGTCAAGCCATGAATTTAAACATCGAATTCATAGCATTGTTGTTAAACTGAATGCAGTTTTTTTTGTTTTGGCTCATGGGCTGCATTTTTTTCTGTTTAAGTAACAGCATATAAAATTATGAGTGTTTTGTTATGGTGTATTATGCAGTGCGCAGGCGCGCACGTTTCCTTGTAAAAATGTTTAACATCTTACTAAAAATAGGTGTATCCCGACAAAATAAAAATGAGAAAAACAAAATCACACAACAGACTTCATAATTTCACTATTGTTTGCTTGTTTTACAACTTATTCGCCAAAAAGCAAAATTTGAGACATATACAATATAAAGACAGGCAGACAGACAGACAGCTTAAAAAGGACAGACAGACAGACAGCCAAACAATCATTTAGATTGCCAGCCAGACAAAATGTTAAATAAACTATGAGGGAGATATCTCAATTTGTGTTTTTTTTTCTCTAAAGCATTGCTTATACAACCTTTTGATCTATACAACCAACAGTTTTTTTTTTTCTTAAATAACATAAAAATTATTATAAAATACTGCAGTTTGATATCGTGCGCGATTTTGGCTAAAAATAAATTTATGACAACCATCAATTAATAATTGCATGTAACAGCAGTTGGTTAAGAGAGTAAAATTTTCTAAATATCAGTGGCAGCTTTAGATGTTGCTAGAATAAGATTTTTTGCTTTTCTCTTAGATATTCCGTGCTATAAAATATTTATGATTGGAATATAAAATGCTTTAACTTTGGGAAGTATAACAAAACTGTGCTAGAAATTTGGATTATTTTTTAAGCAATATTTTTAAGGTTGGGTTGAGCGGTAGGGTGGCCATATATTTGCTATATAGTCTAGTCTATAGTCTAGTCTATAGTCTAGTCTATAGTCTAGTCTATAGTCTAGTCTATAGTCTAGTCTATAGTCTAGTCTATAGTCTAGTCTATAGTCTAGTCTATAGTCTAGTCTATAGTCTAGTCTATAGTCTAGTCTATAGTCTAGTCTATAGTCTAGTCTATAGTCTAGTCTATAGTCTGGTCTATAGTCTAGTCTATAGTCTAGTCTATAGTCTAGTCTATAGTCTAGTCTATAGTCTAGTCTATAGTCTGGTCTATAGTCTGGTCTATAGTCTAGTCTATAGTCTAGTCTATAGTCTAGTCTATAGTCTAGTCTATAGTCTAGTCTATAGTCTAGTCTATAGTCTAGTCTATAGTCTAGTCTATAGTCTAGTCTATAGTCTAGTCTATAGTCTAGTCTATAGTCTAGTCTATAGTCTAGTCTATAGTCTAGTCTATAGTCTAGTCTATAGTCTAGTCTATAGTCTAGTCTATAGTCTAGTCTATAGTCTAGTCTATAGTCTAGTCTATAGTCTAGTCTATAGTCTAGTCTATAGTCTAGTCTATAGTCTAGTCTATAGTCTAGTCCATAGTCTAGTCTATAGTCTAGTCTATAGTCTAGTCTATAGTCTAGTCTATAGTCTAGTCTATAGTCTAGTCTATAGTCTAGTCTATAGTCTAGTCTATAGTCTAGTCTATAGTCTAGTCTATAGTCTAGTCTATAGTCTAGTCTATAGTCTAGTCTATAGTCTAGTCTATAGTCTAGTCTATAGTCTAGTCTATAGTCTAGTCTATAGTCTAGTCTATAGTCTAGTCTATAGTCTAGTCTATAGTCTAGTCTATAGTCTAGTCTATAGTCTAGTCTATAGTCTAGTCTATAGTCTAGTCTATAGTCTAGTCTATAGTCTAGTCTATAGTCTAGTCTATAGTCTAGTCTATAGTCTAGTCTATAGTCTAGTCTATAGTCTAGTCTATAGTCTAGTCTATAGTCTAGTCTATAGTCTAGTCTATAGTCTAGTCGATAGTCTAGTCTATAGTCTAGTCGATAGTCTAGTCTATAGTCTAGTCTATAGTCTAGTCTATAGTCTAGTCTATTGTCTAGTCTATAGTCTAGTCTATAGTCTAGTCTATAGTCTAGTCTATAGTCTAGTCTATAGTCTAGTCTATAGTCTAGTCTATAGTCTAGTCTATAGTCTAGTCTATAGTCTAGTCTATAGTCTAGTCTATAGTCTAGTCTATAGTCTAGTCTATAGTCTAGTCTATAGTCTAGTCTATAGTCTAGTCTATAGTCTAGTCTATAGTCTAGTCTATAGTCTAGTCTATAGTCTAGTCTATAGTCTAGTCTATAGTCTAGTCTATAGTCTAGTCTATAGTCTAGTCTATAGTCTAGTCTATAGTCTAGTCCTTATAGTCTAGTCTATAGTCTAGTCTATAGTCTAGTCTATAGTCTAGTCTATAGTCTAGTCTATAGTCTAGTCTATAGTCTAGTCTATAGTCTAGTATATAGTCTAGTCTATAGTATCTATAGTCTAGTCTATTAGTCTAGTCTATAGTCTAGTCTATAGTCTAGTCTATAGTCTAGTCTATAGTCTAGTCTATAGTCTAGTCTATAGTCTAGTCTATAGTCTAGTCTATAGTCTAGTCTATAGTCTAGTCTATAGTCTAGTCTATAGTCTAGTCTATAGTCTTAGTTCTATAGTCTAGTCTATAGTCTAGTCTATAGTCTAGTCTATAGTCTAGTCTATAGTCTAGTCTATAGTCTAGTCTATAGTCTAGTCTATAGTCTAGTCTATAGTCTAGTCTATAGTCTAGTCTATAGTCTAGTCTATAGTCTAGTCTATAGTCTAGTCTATAGTCTAGTCTATAGTCTAGTCTATAGTCTAGTCTATAGTCTAGTCTATAGTCTAGTCTATAGTCTAGTCTATAGTCTAGTCTATAGTCTAGTCTATAGTCTAGTCTATAGTCTAGTCTATAGTCTAGTCTATAGTCTAGCCTATAGTCTAGTCTATAGTCTAGTCTATAGTCTAGTCTATAGTCTAGTCTATAGTCTAGTCTATAGTCTAGTCTATAGTCTAGTCTATAGTCTAGTCTATAGTCTAGTCTATAGTCTAGTCTATAGTCTAGTCTATAGTCTAGTCTATAGTCTAGTCTATAGTCTAGTCTATAGTCTAGTCTATAGTCTAGTCTATAGTCTAGTCTATAGTCTAGTCTATAGTCTAGTCTATAGTCTAGTCTATAGTCTAGTCTATAGTCTAGTCTATAGTCTAGTCTATAGTCTAGTCTATAGTCTAGTCTATAGTCTAGTCTATAGTCTAGTCTATAGTCTAGTCTATAGTCTAGTCTATAGTCTAGTCTATAGTCTAGTCTATAGTCTAGTCTATAGTCTAGTCTATAGTCTAGTCATAGTCTAGTCTATAGTCTAGTCTATAGTCTAGTCTATAGTCTAGTCTATAGTCTAGTCTATAGTCTAGTCTATAGTCTAGTTATAGTCTAGTCTATAGTCTAGTCTATAGTCTAGTCTATGTCTAGTCTATAGTCTAGTCTATAGTCTAGTCTATAGTCTAGTCTATAGTCTAGTCTATAGTCTAGTCTATAGTCTAGTCTATAGTCTAGTCTATAGTCTAGTCTATAGTCTAGTCTATAGTCTAGTCTATAGTCTAGTCTATAGTCTAGTCTATAGTCTAGTCTATAGTCTAGTCTATAGTCTAGTCTATAGTCTAGTCTATAGTCTAGTCTATAGTCTAGTCTATAGTCTAGTCTATAGTCTAGTCTATAGTCTTAGTCTATAGTCTAGTCTATAGTCTAGTCTATAGTCTAGTCTATAGTCTAGTCTATAGTCTAGTCTTAGTCTAGTCTATAGTCTATAGTCTAGTCTATAGTCTAGTCTATAGTCTAGTCTATAGTCTAGTCTATAGTCTAGTCTATAGTCTAGTCTATAGTCTAGTCTTTAGTCTAGTCTATAGTCTAGTATATAGTCTAGTCTAGTCTATAGTCTAGTCTATAGTCTAGTCTACAGTCTAGTCTATAGTCTAGTCTATAGTCTAGTCTATAGTCTAGTCTATAGTCTAGTCTAGTCTATAGTCTAGTCTATAGTCTAGTCTATAGTCTAGTCTAGTCTATAGTCTAGTCTAGTCTATAGTCTAGTCTATAGTCTAGTCTATAGTCTAGTCTATAGTCTAGTCTATAGTCTAGTCTAATCTATATTCTAGTCTATAGTCAAGTCTATAGTCTAGTCTATAGTCTAGTCTATAGTCTAGTCTATAGTCTAGTCTATATTCTAGTCTATAGTCTAGTCTATAGTCTAGTCTATAGTCTAGTCTATAGTCTAGTCTATAGTCTAGTCTATAGTCTAGTCTATAGTCTAGTCTATAGTCTAGTCTATAGTCTAGTCTATAGTCTAGTCTATAGTCTAGTCTATAGTCTAGTCTATAGTCTAGTCTATAGTCTAGTCTATAGTCTAGTCTATAGTCTAGTCTATAGTCTAGTCTATAGTCTAGTCTATAGTCTAGTCTATAGTCTAGTCTAATCTATATTCTAGTCTATAGTCAAGTCTATAGTCTAGTCTATAGTCTAGTCTATAGTCTAGTCTATAGTCTAGTCTATAGTCTAGTCTATAGTCTAGTCTATAGTCTAGTCTATAGTCTAGTCTATAGTCTAGTCTATAGTCTAGTCTATAGTCTAGTCTATAGTCTAGTCTATAGTCTAGTCTACAGTCTAGTCTAAGTCTAGTCTATAGTCTAGTCTATAGTCTAGTCTACAGTCTAGTCTATAGTCTAGTCTACAGTCTAGTCTATAGTCTAGTCTATAGTCTAGTCTATAGTCTAGTCTATAGTCTAGTCTATTGTCTATTCTATAGTCTAGTCTTTAGTCTAGTCTTTAGTCTAGTCTATAGTCTAGTCTATAGTCTAGTCTATAGTCTAGTCTATAGTCTGGTCTATAGTCTAGTCTATAGTCTAGTCTATAGTCTAGTCTATAGTCTAGTCTATAGTCTAGTCTATAGTCTAGGCAATAGTCTAGTCTATAGTCTAGTGTAGTCTAGTCTAGTCTAGTCTATAGTCTAGTCTAGTCTAGTCTAGTCTATAGTCTAGTCTAGTCTAGTCTATAGTCTAGTCTATAGTCTAGTCTAGTCTATAGTCTAGTCTATAGTCTAGTCTATAGTCTAGTCTATAGTCTAGTCTATAGTCTAGTCTAGTCTATAGTCTAGTCTAGTCTATAGTCTAGTCTAGTCTATAGTCTAGTCTACAGTCTAGTCTATTGTCTAGTCTGTAGTCTAGTCTGTAGTCTAATCCATAGTCTAGTCTATAGTCTAGTCCATAGTCTAGTCTATAGTCTAGTCTATAGTCTAGTCTATAGTCTAGTCTATATTCTAGTCTATAGTCTAGTCTATAGTCTAGTCTATAGTCTAGTCTATAGTCTAGTCTATAGTCTAGTCTATAGTCTAGTCTATAGTCTAGTCTATAGTCTAGTCTATAGTCTAGTCTATAGTCTAGTCCATAGTCTAGTCTATAGTCTAGTCTATAGTCTAGTCCATAGTCTAGTCTATAGTCTAGTCTATAGTCTAGTCTATAGTCTAGTCCATAGTCTATTCGATAGTCTAGTCTATAGTCTAGTCTATAGTCTAGTCTATAGTCTAGTCTATAGTCTAGTCTATAGTCTAGTCTATAGTCTAGTCTATAGTCTAGTCTATAGTATAGTCTATAGTCTAGTCTATAGTCTAGTCTATAGTCTAGTCCATAGTCTATTCAATAGTCTAGTTTATAGTCTAGTCCATAGTCTAGTCTATAGTCTAGTCCATAGTCTAGTCTATAGTCTAGTCTATAGTCTAGCCTATAGTCTAGTCTATAATCTAATCTGTAGTCTAATATATAGTCTAATCTGTAGTCTAATGTATAGTCTTGTCTATAGTCAAATCTTTGGTCTAGTCTATTGTCTAGTCTTTAGTCTGTCTATGCTGTAGTCTGATCTATAGTATTTCCCCTGTCAAGTCCTAGTTTAGTGGTAGCCTTGTGCTAGTCTGGTTCGGTAATATTTCAAATTACTTTTATATTTACACTTTGGCAACTCTTTCCGATTATATTCATAATTAAGATCTCAAAAGCTTCTTGTGGGTGGAAACATACCAACTTTTTTTCTCTGTACAAACATTTCATTGTTAAACTTTAACAATCGACTAAACTTTATTTCCTATAACTTGAGGCTAACTGCTGTTTGATGCCAACACCAATCCATACCAAACCGAACAACAACACACAATGTATTTATTGACACTTAACATTTTATGCCAAGTGTAGTTTGATACCAAGCAACTCCATTCAGCTCAACTCTATGCTGTGCTGCAGCGAAATGAACACAAATTCAACTCAACTCCATAGCAAATGCAGAAAGTAAGAAAAAAAATCAAAACAATGGACAACAAATAAATGTTCAAATTGTCTATTAGCCAAAAAAGTATTTGTAATAATTTGTGGTCATAAGGTTATCAACAAATTTATTAATAATATTTTATTATTTCAGCCATTACATTTATTTAGCAGAAAATCTAACAGCCAACAAACAATTGTCAGAATTTAACGGACTAACATTTGAGTTATATTAACTACAGCGATTTGTTAAATTAACAATATTTTCAAAAATAATATGTATTATCTGTATAGAAATGATTTAAAATCTAAAATATTTGTTATAAATTTTCGATAGCCAAGTTTTAGCTTTAGTATGACAATAGCAAAAAATAGTAAATATTTTTGTTGTTTATTATGACCAAGTTTTCTAAATTATTACTCATAATTAGATATTTATTGTCAGATAAAAATGGTCACGTTTTGTTATTAAAAAATTAGTTTTGGCTGTTAAACATTTGGTTTCTTTGCAAAAAGAATACAATTGTTTTAAAATTTATGTTTATATTATATTGTGTTGATCTCATCTTTTCATTTGCAGAACTGATGACTTAATTGGTAGAAGCTTTATTATTTTGGAATTTTTATGGTATGAATTAAAAATATTTTCGAAAATTTTTGAATTTCTCAGGGAGCTCAGCTTGGGTATAAGTGGAGCCATGAGTATGAAGCGGCACTTACAGCCAAACGGATCATAACTTCAGGAGAACTGACCTATATCGGTTATAGGACACTTCATCAATGTTTACTGGACACATTGGAAGGCTATACACAACCATCGGACGTGCCTGATTAAATGTCGGAAACTTTGAAAAGCTGATACCAGATAGAATATCTTGGTCAATCTGAACATTAGAGCAAATAACCTTAAGAATCTGTTTCTACACGAATGACTCTAAATTGGGGCACAAATTGGGCCTGGAGTTCTATATTGATGAGCCAGATACAGAAATATACCACCATTTACCTAATCACAACACAAGCATCCAGGCAGAAGTACGAGCAATAACGGAATGCGTAAATTGTATTAGAATAAATATGGCGCCCACAGGGCTTAACATATTTACCGACAGCCAGAAGGCAATTAGGGCGATATCAGATTATAAAGTTAAATCTAAGATCGTATTGGATTGTAAGAGAGCTTTAACTGAATACTCTCCCAGAGTTAAGGTTTACATCATATGGATATCAGAACACTCAGTAGTGGTCGGCAACGAAAGAGTGAATGTAATAGCTTTAAAGGGGAGGGAGGTCGAGGTAGTAAATCTTACGAACACAAAACCATTTGACGCAACCAGGGCGGAATTGAAAATATGGATGAGAGAATACCATAAGGTCTCTTGGAATAATGAAATGCTGGGTAAAAGCACAAAGGTCATATGGGGTGACCCTAATGGGAGCAGGAGAAGCCGAGAAGTCTCCTCAAAATGAGCAAGTCTGAGGTTAGTATGATGGTACGCATTCTGAGTGGCCACACACAGGATTACGGGCACATCTATACAAAATAGAGCATGCGGATTCAGACGAATGTAAAACATGTAGAGGGGACAGTGAAACTTTGGAGCACTTTCTTTGCCATTGCAAGACTTTCGCTGAAATAAGATCCAAATATCTTGGGAGTGATATTATTCCGGATATAACATTCCTCACGAACACTGGTTGGAAAATTCTGAGAATTTACGTCCAGGAAACTGAATTTCTGAACATCGGACTATAAAACATTCAGTGAATACTATATACAACAAACATTTTCCATAAAAAGGAGCGCACAATTGGCCCGATAGTAGCCTTGGTGTAGTTCTATGGAATTTATGTACATCCTCCTATCAACCTAACCTATAACTGGCCAAGCATAAGAGATAGAATGCTCAAATTTTGCACAAACAACATTGACATCCATTTGGGTAATAAATTAGATGCTTACAAATAGGGGGCGTGTCACCTCCCGTATTAATTAATTAGAAATATTCGTATATCAAGGAATCTGTTATATCTATAACACTCAGCTATAACAGTGGCACAGGCCACATTGAACTACATGTAAACATTTGCGTAATAAATTTATAGGATTTTAAATAGGGGGCGTGGCAACACCCATATCAATTAAATACAAAAATTTGTATATCTAGAAAACCATTAGAGGTAGAATCCTCAAATTTTGTATCGTCAACATTGAAATCAATATGAACATTTGGAAATAATGGTTGGATTTGAAATAGTGCTCATTGTACCTCCCATATGAAAATCACTAAAGTTCGTATATTTGAGAAACTACAGCAGGTAGCAAGCCCCCTATAAATTGTATACTAAAATCCATAAGTAGGGTTATTTGGTGTTTGTCAGTCCCCAGATTTCTTAGTTACAAAGTTTTGAGAGAAAAAGCTATAGATTTTATTTTGCTCATTAAGTCATTTGTATTTAATTTATGTATTAATTGAAACATTTTATAGGCACATTTAAGGCTTTTAATGTTAAATCACATGCTAAGAGCAGAACGAGGTTGGTTCAACAATTTTAACTGAGAAATTTTGTATGAAAATTAAGAATGATTGCAACTTTATGCTAAACTAAAGCCTACAATACATACAAATCAAATTTATCTTGATATTACTGCTTTAGACATAATCTAATACTAATGACATCTAACTAATATAACTTAGCCTCGTATAGCAATTTGTTAACAAGTTGAACACCCAAAAAACCCCAACCAAATTGTGTGTTTAAGGATGCTGTTCTCACTATGATTGTGGTTTGGTTTCGTTGGCTATTGTCGTTGTTAGTTTAAGAACCCTACACTAGGTTTTAAAGAGAACTTTAAGACTTCGAGTATACTGCTGGAGTAGATTTGTCTGATGTCTAGCAAGATTCCTTTAATCAATCTACAACTTGAAGTTTTAAAGATAACTCACTGACAAACTTTCGTTCCTTACTTTCCATCCATATAGGTTATCATATAGTCGGTCTAGTTCACCTATACTTTTTATTTATTTTATATTCAAACCGTTTATTATGGCCTGAAGACCATATGAGACCTTAAAATAATATTTATGAATGCAATATACAAACAGACACACACACACATACACACATACATATTTTAGTTTGAATATAAAAATTTAACAAATTTCACATACTACATACTCGTATATCCGTAAAAATATATATTTTCTAAATAGATTTATAGTCAGTTTGTTGCTAAAACTATATTTTATGAAAATACAAACATGCTTTATAATCAAACAAATACATAAATATAAATACAAATACACATACACTTTCATAATCATATATACCCTGTAGATCGCAGTAGATGTCCTTAAAAAGTGATATTTCTTATTATTTGTGATATTTCTTATCGTGTTCTTTCCAGATTACAAAAGTAACAATTGAATATCATTTAGAATACTCGGGGTCTTTCAAATGACAATTCAACTCCCCTCTGTAAAGGGGAAAGCTCGATCCACGGATCCGAAGTGATCCATTTCAACCTAATAAAACTACCGGATAAAAACACATACAAACACATATTTACATATATATTGCCTGGATTCCTATATTATAGAATATATTGTCTGCTATAATTCAACATTTCAGTAGCCATTTTTATGTTGTTATTGTTGCTGTTGTTGTTGTTGGTCTTTTTGCCTGTTTGGCTAAATTGTTTATGACCTCACGTTTTTCCTATAGAGTAAAATTGGAAAGATTTCTCATTGCATGTAGTGTTTAACGCATGGTTCATGTTCATAATATACGAGGCCAGAGTTAGGATACATAATAATATTTCAACAATGAATCTTTCTGCAGCTATTGCTGTTTTGCTGGTAGATGTATGTAAGTATATGGGTCTGTGCAGTTTGTAGTGAATACACATGCCATATTTTACCAATAGAAGATGCTCTACACTTTATTAATGTGGCATATTTGCATATTGTTGTAAATTTTATATTAGGATGCACTCACACATACTCTCAATTTATTGTATAGGGTTGAGAGTGTGGTAAAGGTGGCGATTTTGCTGAATTCATCGCAGGAAATAAGTGGAAATGTTAAGCCGTTGTCCTATAGCTCCGTACACCTCATCAATTGCAGTTCATGCGATTATATTAAGTTGAAAGGACTACGTTTATCTTACAAGATCCGAAAGACATATAACTAACGAACTAACTAACTACTAACTAACTAACAACTACTAACTAACTAACTAACCTAAACTAACTAACTACTAACTAACTAACTAACGAACTAACTAACTAACTAACTACCTAACTACTAACTAACTAACCTAACTAATAACTAACTAACTGAACTAACTAACTAACTAACTAACTAACGAACTAACTAACTACTAACTAATACAACTACTACTAACTAACTAACTAACTAACACTAACTAACTAACTAACTAACTAACTAACTAACTAACTACACTAACAACTAACTAACTAACTAACTAACGAACTAACTAACTAACTACTAACTAACTAACTAACTAACTAACTAACTAACTAACTAACTAACTAACTACTAACTAACTAACTAACTAACTAACTAACTAACTAACTAACTAACTAACTAACTAACTAACTAACTAACTAACTAACTAACTAACTAACTAACTAACTAACTAACTAACTAACTAACTACTAACTAACTAACTAACTAACTAACTAACTAACTAACTAACTAACTAACTACCTAACTAACTAACTAACTAACTAACTAACTAACTAACTAACTAACTAACTAACTAACTACTAACTAACTAACTAACTAACTAACTAACTAACTAACTAACTAACTAACTAACTAACTAACTAACTAACTAACTAACTAACTAACTAACTAACTAACTAACTAACTAACTAACTAACTAACTAACTAACTAACTAACTAACTAACTAACTAACTAACTACTAACTAACTAACTAACTAACTAACTAACTAACTAACTAACTAACTAACTAACTAACTAACTAACTAACTAACTACTAACTAACTAACTAACTAACTAACTAACTACTAACTAACTAACTAACTACTAACTAACTAACTAACTAACTAACAACTAACTAACTAACTAACTAACTACTAACTAACTAACTAACTAACTAACTAACTAACTACTACCTACTAACTCACTAACTAACTACTAACTAACTAACTACTAACTAACTAACTAACTAACTACACTAACTAACTAACTAACTAACTAACTAACTACGACTAACTAACTACAACTAACTAACTAACTACTACACTACTAACTACTAACTAACTAACTAACTAACTACTACTAACTAACTAACTAACTAACTAACTAACTAACTAACTAACTAACTACTAACTAACTACAACTAACTAACTAACTAACTAACTAACTAACTAACTACTAACTACTAACTAACTAACTAACTAACTAACTAACTACTAACTAACTAACTACTAACTAACTAACTACTAACTAACTCAACTAACTACTAACTAACTAACTAACTAACTAACTAACTAACTAACTAACTAACTAACTAACTAACTAACTAACTAACTAACTAACTAACTACTAACTAACTAACTAACTAACTACTAACTAACTAACTAACTAACTAACTAACTAACTAACTAACTAACTAACTAACTAACTAACTAACTAACTAACTAACTAACTAACTAACTAACTAAACTAACTAACTAACTACTAACTAACTAACTAACTAACTAACTAACTAACTACTAACTACTAACTAACTAACTAACTAACTAACTAACTAACTAACTACTAACTAACTAACTAACTAACTAACTAACTAACTAACTAACTACTAACTAACTAACTAACTAACTAACTAACTAACTAACTAACTAACTACTAACTAACTAACTAACTAACTAACTAACTAACTAACTAACTAACTAACTAACTAACTAACTAACTACTACTAACTAACTAACTAACTACTAACAACTAACTAACTAACTAACTAACTAACTAACTAACTAACTAACTAACTTAACTAACTAACTAACTACTAACTAACTACTAACTAACTAACTACAACTACCTAACTAACTAACTAACTAACTAACTAACTAATCTAACTACCTAACTAACTAACTAACTAATACTAACACTAACTACTAACTAACTAACTAACTTACTAACTAACTAACTACTAACTAACGAACTAACTAACTAACAACTAACTAACTAACTAACTAACTAACTAACTACTAACTAACTAACTAACTAACAACTAACTAACTAATAACTAAACTAACTACTAACTACTAACTACTAACTAACTAACTAACTAACTACTAACTAACGAACTAACTAACTAAACTAACTAACAACTAACTAACTAACTAACTAACGACTAACTACTACTACTAACTAACTAACTACTAACTACCTAACTAACTAACTAACTAACTAACCTAACTAACTAACTAACTACTAACTAACGAACTAAACTAACTAAACTAAACTAACTACACTAACTAACTAACTAACTAACTAACTAACTACTAACTAACTAACTAACTAACTAACTAACTAACTAACTAACTAACTAATTATGAATAGAGAAAATTTCCGAAATTTTGCTGAAAATTTTCTACACAAATAGAAATTTTCCGGAAATTATCTATAAAAATAGAAATTTTCTAAAAATTATCCATAGGTCAGATGGAAATGGTGTAATGGAGTGGAGTATGTCTTGCACCGATTTCAATCCGAGACACTTGAATACTTCTTTCGAAACTTGATTCTCATGCCCAGAACAACAAGAGCTTCTGATTGCTATATAATTACACCAACCATAACTATTGACGAAGCAACATGATCTGTAGAGCGTTTATGTGTTAAGACACAAGATTGGGTGTTACGAGCATTGAAATCGACTCTATTAGCACGAACCCATTTAGAGATTCTTACTAGATCTAGGTTAAGCGTTTCATTCATGTTTTGCCCCATTGGGGCTTGGTCTATAATTGATTGAATACGAAAGTAGATAGAGTTTTACACATCATTGAGACAAATCAGAAATAGAGTTGGAGAAAGAACAGAGCCTTGCGGTAAACCTGAATTTATTTGGAACTTGTTTGATAAGATTCCATTTTTAACAACAACCGATCTATGAGAAATATCGAGAGAAGTTTTTACCGACACCAAAAGCAATTAGTTTTGATAAAAGTACACCATAGAGATATCTTAAGCTACCATTTCACTTTCGCCGAAATGGTAAATAGATGTGCACGCTACGAGGATGGCTTTCGTAGCGGTCATTAAGTAAATTGTTGGACTCTTAAAACTTGACAAGATGGTAATTTAACGTACTTTCCATAACATTGAAAAGTGTGGAAGAAAATGTAATTGGGCGATAATTTTCACTGTTGTTAACCTCTCCCTTTTTTCTTCATTATATAAATTTTGCTTCCTAATCTAGCCCACTGTGAACTGTATTCTTATAGTTGTTGTAAACTTCATAAATTCATATAGTTCCTTTATTTTTGCTGTTATTACTCTTATGGTGAATGCAATTTGTTATTTGCCTACGAAAGGATAATAAACTATACCATTCAATTCTCTCACATGTATTCTCTCCCTATAATACAACTGCAACTAAAGCAAATACTTTATACATACTTACATACATATGTACATATGTATGTATTCCTACATACATTCATACATACAATAAATAATGGCTTAACAAATTCATAAATAATATTTAACTATAAATTTTACAATATTTATGTCTATAACAACATTATAGTCATTTGTGTAATAATTTATTATGTTTTGCATACAGTGCGCCGGGTATGGGCAGTATGGTTAACAATACTGCACTGTACTTGGCTTTGCTATGCATTAAATTATGTCTATTTGAATTCTCTATGAATTATTATTTAATATCGACTTTAGAGTAAAACTATGTATAATATTCAAATACTAAATTATAAATAAAATGTGTGAATATGTGTCTGCTGCACGTTTAGCATTTGGAGAGTTTTGTTTTAATAGATTTGTTGTAAATTTTCATAGTCATATATCATTATGTGGTATTATTGAAAAATGGCTAGTTTAGCTAATGTCTGCCAGTACTGTTTGGTTGTATTTGGTTCTCTTTTGTATGTGCTACAGCTTGTGTGTGTGTGTGTTTTTTGTTATTAATGACCTATAGAAAATATTATTAAATGGATTATTTGCATTGACAATAGATGTAGTTTATCTGAAATGCAATTTGTTATAATCTATTGAGTTTCTACAAATAGATAATGTTATAACATAAAGGTTAGCGAAAATTATGCAATTATCGTTTTATAATATTATGTGCAATGTTAGTGCACAGTAGTAGTATTCACTTCATTTTGGTAAGAAAATTCTGATTTTATAGAAATTCTCACAATATTCCATTCATATAGATAATTTTTTGGAAAATTTCTATTTTTATAGAAAATTTTGCGGAAAATTTCTATTTTTAAAGAAAATTTTGCGGAAAATGTCTATTTTTATAGAAAATTTTTCGGAAAATTTCTATTTTTATAGAAAATTTTGCGGAAAATTTCTATTTTTATAGAAAATTTTGCGGAAAATTTCTATTTTTATAGAAAATTTTGCGAAAAATTTATATTTTTATAGAAAATTTTGCGGAAAATTCTATTTTTATAAAAAATTTTGCGGAAAATTCTATTTTTATAGAAAATTTTGCGGAAAATTTCTATTTTTATAGAAAATTTTGCGGAAAATATCTATTTTTATAGAAAATTTTGCGGAAAATATCTATTTTTATAGAAAATTTCTATTTTTATAGAAAATTTTGCGGAAAATTTCTATTTTTATAGAAAATTTTGCGGAAAATTTCTATTTTTAAAGAAAATTTTGCGGAAAATTTCTATTTTTATAGAAAATTTTGCGAAAAATTTATATTTGTAAGGAAAATTTTCGGAAAATTTATATTTTTAAAGAAAAATTTCTAATTTTATAGAAAATTTCTAATTTTATAGAAAATTTTGAGGATTTTCTATTTTTATAGAAAATTTTGCGGAAATTTTCTATTTTTATAGAAAATTTTGCGGAAAATTTCTATTTTTATAGAAAATTTTGCGGAAAATTTCTATTTTTATAGAACATTTTGCGGAAAATTTCTATTTTTATAGAAAATTTTGCGGAAAATTTCTATTTTTATAGAAAATTTTGCGGAAAATTTATATTTTTATAGAAAATTTTGCGGAAAATTTTTATTTTTATAGAAAATTTTTCGGAAAATTTCTATTTTTATAGAAAATTTTGCGGAAAATTTCTATTTTTAAAGAAAATTTTGCGGAAAATTTCTATTTTTAAAGAAAATTCACTGAAATTTTCTTGTTATTTTCCTTTTTTTCCTAACTTCTTTTGTGGGTTCCTAGCTGGCAAGTCTACACAATTACTCCTACTTCAATTGCACGAAAACTTTAAAACAGTAACTTTATATTCCTACAATGTTATCATCTGCATACATTGTTAATTTTGAATTTCCGTTAAAAGCAGATGCTTTTTTTTAAACATTTTCAATTAAGATTTACTAAATAAAAAAACAAAATAAGCAGCAATGAAGTGTTAAATATAAAACATGTACAAGTATTATCAAAGATGTATTATTAAATACAAGTTCATATTCAGTTCAAAATAAAGTGTTAAGATAATCATTCCATCAACAAGATCATCTACTATATATACAAACCAACAAACACACACACTCACTCCCAAATGCAGATGTTTCTTGTCTATACAAACAATCACACCAACTCACACATTCATGTCCCATTTGAAATATTTGACATTCAGTCATGCCACAGCAACAGCAAGTGTAAATGATACATGCACATAATACAAACATGAAATTTTCACCTGCCTGCTTTTATATCCATATGAACATGTTAAATTTGCAACAACGAAGATGTATATCTTTTTAGGTCGATTAATGTGGTCAGTTATTTTGGCATGCAATGTTAAAATTTAAGACACCAAATATGCAAAAAAAAAAAACAGGCCATAAAATAAAAAAAAAAAACTTAAAGATCGTGACTGTATATTGAAATGATGTTCTACACTCTATAAACACTGCTGCACAACAATTTACTGCAACACCAATAGTATGTAGACGACAATAACGACAGCAGCAACATCAACATTATCAGTTAAGATGAGATATAATACAATCACTATAGGAAAATAAATATTGTATATAATTTTTGCATATCATATGAATTGATCAGAAATTAAAAGTTTTTTCTCCTCTCACTCTGAGGTACAAACGCTTAAACATCCATGTTTATATTAATATTGCTGTTACCATCTACCAAAGGCCGTAAATCATGCTGATCAAAATGAAAAGATGTAAAAGATAAAAAAATATTGTATATAATTTAAGTTTTTTTTTCTTCTCCTTAAACAACATCGAAACATTTAAATAATTTGATGGCATAAACAGGTTTGTTGTTAAATAAATTTTCAATAGACTTGGGAGTTCAACGCTGTAATTTTAAACTCAGCGGGAGCACTTTGCTTAATTGCCTCTTGAATATCTTTATACTTATAATAGTCGATTGTTGCAACGTCTGTCTGTCAGTCACTCATTCATACAGTCATGTTTTTTGTTCCTCAGTCCTGCTTTGGCTGTCTATCTTACAATTTTGTTGATGCCATAAGCTTGACAAGCCATTTGACACTGCGTGTTATGTGACATTAATGTTTATACTTTACTGAAAACTTCATGTATTCGTATACACATACAGACAGACATTATTTAGGAAATTTATTAATACTTTGACAGACCGGTGCTAATGAGTGGGAACCAACTAATTTATAACAAGCTCGCTGGAGGCTTAAGAGTATTTCTAACCAATTACTAACTAACTAACTAACTAACTAACTAACTAACTAACTAACTAACTACTAACTAACTAACTAACTAACTAACTAACTAACTAACTAACTAACTAACTAACTAACTAACTAACTAACTACTAACTAACTAACTAACTAACTAACTAACTAACTAACTAACTACTAACTAACTAACTAACTAACTACTACTAACTAACTACTAACTAACTAACTAACTAACTAACTAACTAACTAACTAACTAACTAACTAACTAACTAACTAACTAACTAACTAACTAACTAACTAACTAACTAACTAACTAACTAACTAACTAACTAACTAACTAACTAACTAACTAACTAACTAACTAACTACTAACTAACTAACTAACTAACTAACTAACTAACTAACTAACTAACTAACTAACTAACTAACTAACTAACTAACTAACTAACTACTAACTAACTACTAACTAACTAACTAACTAACTAACTAACTAACTAACTAACTAACTAACTAACTAACTAACTAACTAACTAACTAACTAACTAACTAACTAACTACTAACTAACTAACTACTACTAACTAACTAACTAACTAACTAACTAACTAACTAACTAACTAACTAACTAACTAAACTAACTAACTAACTAACTAACTAACTAACTAACTAACTAACTAACTAACTAACTAACTAACTAACTAACTAACTAACTAACTAACTAACTAACTAACTAACTAACTAACTAACTAACTAACTAACTAACTAACTAACTAACTAACTAACTAACTAACTAACTAACTAACTAACTAACTAACTACTAACTAACTAACTAACTAACTAACTAACTAACTACTAACTAACTAACTAACTAACTAACTAACTAACTAACTAACTACTAACTACTAACTAACTAACTAACTAACTAACTAACTACTAACTAACTAACTAACTAACTAACTAACTAACTAACTAACTAACTAACTACTAACTAACTAACTAACTAACTAACTAACTAACTACTAACTAACTAACTAACTAACTAACTAACTAACTAACTAACTAACTAACTACTAACTAACTAACTAACTAACTACTAACTAACTAACTAACTACTAACTAACTAACTAACTAACTAACTAACAACTAACTAACTAACTACTAACTAACTAACTACTAACTAACTAACTAACTAACTAACTAACTAACTAACTAACTAACTAACTAACTAACTAACTAACTACTAACTAACTAACTAACTAACTAACTAACTAACTAACTAACTAACTAACTAACTAACTAACTAACTAAACTAACTAACTAACTAACTAACTAACTAACTAACTAACTAACTAACTAACTACTAACTAACTACTAACTAACTAACTACTAACTAACTAACTAACTACTAAACTAACTACTAACTAACTAACTAACTAACTACTAACTAACTAACTAACTACTAACTAACTAACTAACTAACTAACTAACTAACTAACTAACTAACTAACTAACTAACTAACTAACTAACTAACTAACTAACTAACTAACTAACTAACTAACTAACTAACTAACTAACTACTAACTAACTAACTAACTAACTAACTAACTAACTAACTAACTAACTACTAACTAACTAACTAACTAACTAACTAACTAACTAACTAACTAACTAACTAACTAACTAACTAACTAACTAACTAACTAACTAACTAACTAACTAACTAACTAACTAACTAACTAACTAACTAACTAACTAACTAACTAACTAACTAACTAACTAACTAACTAACTAACTAACTAACTAACTAACTAACTAACTAACTAACTAACTAACTAACTACTAACTAACTAACTAACTACTACTAACTAACCTAACTAACTAACTAACTAACTAACTACTAACTAACTAACTAACTAACTAACTAACTAACTAACTAACTAACTAACTAACTAACTAACTAACTAACTAACTAACTAACTAACTAACTAACTAACTAACTAACTAACTAACTAACTAACTAACTAACTACTAACTAACTAACTAACTAACTAACTAACTAACTAACTAACTAACTAACTACTAACTAACTAACTAACTAACTAACTAACTAACTAACTAACTAACTAACTAACTAACTAACTAACTAACTAACTAACTACTAACTAACTAACTAACTAACTAACTAACTAACTAACTAACTAACTAACTAACTAACTAACTAACTACTAACTAACTAACTAACTAACTAACTAACTAACTAACTAACTACTAACTAACTAACTAACTAACTAACTAACTAACTACTAACTAACTACTAACTAACTAACTAACTAACTAACTAACTAACTAACTACTAACTAACAACTAACTAACTAACTAACTAACTAACTAACTAACTAACTAACTAACTAACTAACTAACTAACTAACTAACTAACTAACTAACTAACTAACTAACTAACTACTACTAACTAACTACTAACTAACTAACTAACTAACTAACTAACTAACAACTACTACTACTAACTAACTAACTAACTACTAACTAACTAACTAACACTAACTAACTAACTACTAACGACTAACTAACTAACTACCTAACTAACTAACTAACTAACTACTACTAACTACTAACTAACTACTAACTAACTAACTAACTAACTAACTAAATAACTAACTACCTACTACTAACTAACTAACTAACTAACTACTAACTACACTAACTACTAACTAACTACTAACTACTAACTAACTAACTAACTAACTAACTAACTAACTAACTAACTAACTAACTAACTAACTAACTAACTAACTAACTAACTAACTAACTAACTAACTAACTAACTAACTAACTAACTACTAACTAACTAACTACTAACTAACTAACTAACTAACTAACTAACTAACTAAACTAACTAACTAACTAACTAACTAACTAACTAACTAACTACTAACTATACGAACTAACTAACTAACTAACTAACTACTAACTAACTAACTAACTAACTAACTAAACTAACTAACTAACTAACTAACTATATAGCCTACTCTATAGTCCAGTCTATAGTCTAGTCTATAGCCTAGTCTATAGTCTAGTCTATAGTCTAGACTATAGTCTAGTCTATTGTCTAGTCCATAGTCTAGTCTATAGTCTAGTCTATATTCTAGTCTACAGTCTAGTCTATAGTCTGGTCTATAGTCTAGTCTATGGTCTAGTCAATAGTGTAGTCTATAGTCTAGTCCACAGTCTAGTCTATAGTCTATTCTATAGTCTATATAGTATATAGTCTAGTCTGTAGTCTACTCTGTAGTTTAGTCTATAGTGTAGTCTATAGTCTAATCTATATTCTAGTCTTCAGTCTAGTACATAGTCTAGTCTTCAGTCTAGTCTGTATTCTAGTCTTCAGTCTAGTCTATAGTCTAGTCTTCAATCTAGTATATATTCTAGTCTAAAGTCTTTTTTATAGTCTAGTCTGTAGTCTAGTCTATGGTCTAGTCTATAGTCTTGTCTATAGTCTAGTCTATAGTCTAGTCTATAGTCTAGTCTATAGTCTAGTCTATAGTCTAGTCTATAGTCTAGTCTATAGTCTAGTCTATAGTCTAGTCTATAGCCTAGTCTATAGTCTAGTCTATAGTCTAGACTATAGTCTAGTCTATTGTCTAGTCCATAGTCTAGTCTATAGTCTAGTCTATAGTCTAGTCTATAGTCTAGTCTATAGTCTAGTCTATAGTCTAGTCTATAGTCTAGTCTATAGTCTAGTCTATAGTCTAGTCTATAGTCTAGTCTAGTCTATAGTCTAGTCTATAGTCTAGTCTATAGTCTAGTCTATAGTCTAGTCTATAGTCTAGTCTATAGTCTAGTCTATAGTCTAGTCTATAGTCTAGTCTATAGACTAGTCTATAGTCTAGTCTATAGTCTAGTCTATAGTCTAGTCTATAGTCTAGTCTATATTCTAGTCTATAGTCTAGTCTATAGTCTAGTCTATATTCTAGTCTATAGTCTAGTCTATAGTCTAGTCTATAGTCTAGTCTATAGTCTAGTCTATAGTCTAGTCTGTAGCTTAGATTATATTCTATTAATTAGATTAGTAAATTTTTTACTTTATTTTGATTAAATCAATTCTACATAGTTGGTGCTATTTAACCCGCTCTTCAAGCCTTTGATTAAACAAGCAGCACCAGCAGCACTTTCAATATATTTAGTCCAACAACTTACACTTATGCATACACGTTTTTTTCTCTTGCTGGAAGTAATTTATTTTAAAATCTTTTCTTTTTTTAGGAGTTTTGAGTAGTCTTGTGTTTTGTTGGTTTTGGTTGTTTTTGGTGCTTTGGCGATTAATAATTATCAACAGTTGCCTCGACGGTGGTCTCCCACTTTGAAAAATCACTTTGCTGTTTTCATTTCTTTTCGGTTTTTTTTCCTCTTTTGACTGGCTGTTTCAATTTAAAGAAGTCGTTTTGTTGAGCACTGTATGAAGTAGTGGTGTGTGGTGCGTGGAGCAGACCACAGATCACTAGTGTTCTCCAAAACGTCTCAAGTCTTTAATAAGTGTTGTGGCCCCCCCTTCAAAATATTGTGTTTGTTGTTGATTTTTTTGGGTTGCTGTTTAAATTGGCTGCCGCTTTACTTTATGTTTTAGTTGTTGTTGTTGCTGTTTTAACAATATATATAGCCTCAATATATCCCTTGACATTTAAATTAATGCCTTTGCATGTGTTTTCATTCTTTTTTTTTTAATTTCTTTGTCGTCTTTTATTTTGTATTTAAATTTTTTTTTATTGTTTTAGGGGAAGATGTTATTTTGCCTGTCATTTTGTCATTTTAACATCTTTGACTTGTTTTTATACTAATTTTTAAAATAAAATCCATTAATTAACTTAAAGGGTATTGAAATATTTTAGGAACAAGTGTATTTTTATGGTCTTTACTTTTTCAACACAATTTTAGTTATTTATGTCTTTCAGATAAATAATTTCAGTATACAATATGATTTTTATTGGGGGAATATATTCATAATTTATGTCAGTGTTTTGATAGTTTTAATGAGGCGTGTTAAGGAAAACGTTTACTTATTAAAGAAATTAGAATTTGAAACGGGGGGAGGTAAGTGTTTAACTCATTATAGATTCCATGAACTATACGTATAATCTAGGATGTCCAAATTCGTGAAATGTTCGATCCAAATGTTTCCTCAATAGGCCTAATAGCAGCCTAAGTAGATTTCTCCAGTAAAAAAATCTCAGTCCCCTATTTATGTACCTACATGACACAATTAAAACTAACATTTTATACTATTTTTTCAATTCTCACATAACTGTTACTTACACCTCTTTACATACCTTTAACTTCCCACTTTTTTTTTGTGTAACCCAAACCATTATAAATCATTCTTATTTGCAACTTCCTAAAGAACTCGTATTTAACTAGTTGAGATAATGAGTGCTGCAGAGCAGTAAACAAACATCTTCCAAGTGAATAAATAGTGTTGAAAATTCAAGAAATTACTTAAATAATAGAAACATATCAAGTTGTTTTCTGCAGTCTAGCATTTCTAACAGATAGATTTATGAGAATTTTAACACGTTTTTGTATAAATATATGTTGGTTTTGTGTATTTGTTCGCCAACAAAATTACTTGCTCTGTTAATCTCATGTTTGTAATTATAATGATTTACTATAGATTAAAAACTTGCTTTCATGTTGTCATAAAGTAAATCATTTTTACAGAAAAAAATAAAAAAGCATCCATCAGAGGCAGTGGAAAAATATGAAAAAATACCAGAGAATTATCTAAAAAATCATAGCAACTGCTGTATACTCTATACACTTTACTTTTTTACTTTACACTTTTTGTGGCTACAAGTGCAGCAAGTAAAAACCACTTACATGCACACTTATTGTCACTTGTTAGACGTCTATATGTTTTGAAGTCTTAGACGTGGTGGAAAATGTGAAAATGCTGACTAAAGAAATCTCTATTAGTCTGTACACTTCACTTGTACTATAGATAGGAAAAAATTCCCCCCCTAAAAGGGCGTTCGTTATCAACACCTGCCATAAATAAGTTTAGTACTTTAGTTTTTATGTTCTTCCTTCTATGTTTGTTAATATTATTTTTTTATGATTTTTTTATATAAATAATTTTTATGGTTTTGAAATTCTTTTGATCTTGCGGCACATTTTAAACATTTATGAGTTTATAGCTAGCTGTACAATGCATGGCAGTAATAATAGTCAACAATATCATCATCAATTTTAATGCTGTATTATTTTTACACTTTTCAAAGTTGTACTACTAGTAGAAATAATTTTTATTGGAGGGGGATGCCATATTTTCACAAAATACTAAGAGGAGAATAAAGTCCTGAAGAATATATATCGTCCAGATATGAACTACATAGAACTCAACTAGAACTGAACTGTAACTGAACTAGAACTGAACTAGAACTAAACTAGAACTAAACTAGAACTGAACTAGAACTGAACTAGAACTGAACTAGAACTAAACTAGAACGGAACTAGAACTAAACTAGAACTGAACTAGAATTGAACTAGAACTGAACTAGAACTGAACTAGAACTGAACTAGAACTGAACTAGAACTGAACTAGAACTGAACTAGAACTGAACTAGAACTGAACTAGAACTGAACTAGAACTGAACTAGAACTGAACTAGAACTGAACTAGAACTGAACTAGAACTGAACTAGAACTGAACTAGAACTGAACTAGAACTGAACTAGAACTGAACTAGAACTGAACTAAACTGAACTAGAACTGAACTAGAACTGAACTAGAACTGAACTAGAACTGAACTAGAACTGAACTAGAACTGAACTAGAACTGAACTAGAACTGAACTAGAAACTGAACTAGAACTGAACTAGAACTGAACTAGAACTGAACTAGAACTGAACTAGAACTGAACTAGAACTGAACTAGAACTGAACTAGAACTGAACTAGAACTGAACTAGAACTGAACTAGAACTGAACTAGAACTGAACTAGAACTGAACTAGAACTGAACTAGCACTGAACCAGAACTGAACTAGAACTGAACTAGAACTGAACTAGAACTGAACTAGAACTGAACTAGAACTGAACTGAACTAGAACTGAACTAGAACTGAACTAGAACTGAACTAGAACACTAGAACTGAACTAGAACTGAACTAGAACTGAACTAGAACTGAACTAGAACTGAACTAGAACTGAACTAGAACTGAACTAGAACTGAACTAGAACTGAACTAGAACTGAACTAGAACTGAACTAGAACTGAACTAGAACTGAACTAGAACTGAACTAGAACTGAACTAGAACTGAACTAGAACTGAACTAGAACTGAACTAGAACTGAACTAGAATGAACTAGAACTGAACTAGAACTGAACTAGAACTGAACTAGAACTGAACTAGAACTGAACTAGAACTGAACTAGAACTGAACTAGAACTGAACTAGAACTGAACTAGAACTGAACTAGAACTGAACTAGAACTGAACTAGAACTGAACTAGAACTGAACTAGAACTGAACTAGAACTGAACTAGAACTGAACTAGAACTGAACTAGAACTGAACTAGAACTGAACTAGAACTGAACTAGAACTGAACTAGAACTGAACTAGAACTGAACTAGAACTGAACTAGAACTGAACTAGAACTGAACTGAACTAGAACTGAACTAGAACTGAACTAGAACTGAACTAGAACTGAACTAGAACTGAACTAGAACTGAACTAGAACTGAACTAGAACTGAACTAGAACTGAACTAGAACTGAACTAGAACTGAACTAGAACTGAACTAGAACTGAACTAGAACTAGAACTGAACTAGAACTGAACTAGAACTAAACTAGAACTGAACTAGAACTGAACTAGAACTGAACTAGAACTGAACTAGAACTGAACTAGAACTGAAGTAGAACTGAACTAGAACTGAACTAGAACTGAACTAGAACTGAACTAGAACTGAACTAGAACTGAACTAGAACTGAACTAGAACTGAACTAGAACTGAACTAGAACTGAACTAGAACTGAACTAGAACTGAACTAGAACTGAACTAGAACTGAACTAGAACTGAACTAGAACTGAACTAGAACTGAACTAGAACTGAACTAGAACTGAACTAGAACTGAACTAGAACTGAACTAGAACTGAACTAGAACTGAACTAGAACTGAACTAGAACTGAACTAGAACTGAACTAGAACTGAACTAGAACTGAACTAGAACTGAACTAGAACTGAACTAGAAGTGAACTAGAACTGAACTACAACTGAACTATTCGATCTTTAAGTCTCTACATCAATTAAATCATAACCTGGCATCTCATTTCATCCATAATCATCTCAATTATTTCTAACAATGTTGATGATTTTATTCTGATGTTATATTTTCTTTATTTCAACATTTGATTATATTTCAGTTTAGTGCAACGTCAACAAATCTAACAGTGTTGTTACTTATAGAATTAAATTATACCCCTTCATCCGAGTCTGTTAAACTGTATGATGCATGTTCTTTTTTGTTGCACATTTCATTTTTTTTATGACTCGACATATGAAAAATCTACTAAAAAATGCATTTTTTTCACTTTGCTTTCCTAAAGTAATGTAGTTTTTATTTGTTTATGTTTTAGTTTTTATGACGCTTGAAATAATGTGATAATTAGTTTAGACCAAAAGAAAAAATACCGACATTTTATACATTACAGTTGTGTGTTTGTTTTTATAGTCTTCCAGCGGACAAACGGCAACAACAAGAAGAACAGGAATCAAATATTACAAGCAGATATGGACTGAGAAATATGAAGTTCGTTTTTTTACTGGTTATTCCAGCTGACATAGAATCATTTAATTTTTAGTGCTCTTTGGTGAGGACTGTGGATAATGAAAATGAGGGAACTGTATTTAAGCTGAACTAGAACTGAACTAAACTAGAACTGAACTAAACTAGAACTGAACTAAAACTAGAACTGAACTAGAACTGAACTAGAACTGAACTAGAACTGAACTAGAACTGAACTAGAACTGAACTAGAACTGAACTAGAACTGAACTAGAACTGAACTAGAACTGAACTAGAACTGAACTAGAACTGAACTAGAACTGAACTAGAACTGAACTAGAACTGAACTAGAACTGAACTAGAACTGAACTAGAACTGAACTAGAAAATGAACTAGAACTGAACTGAACTGAACTAGAACTGAACTAGAACTGAACTAGAACTGAACTAGAACTGAACTAGAACTGAACTAGAACTGAACTAGAACTGAACTAGAACTGAACTAGAACTGAACTAGAACTGAACTAGAACTGAACTAGAACTGAACTAGAACTGAACTAGAACTGAACTAGAAATGAACTAGAACTGAACTAGAAATGAACTAGAACTGAACTAGAACTGAACTAGAACTGAACTAGAACTGAACTAGAACTGAACTAGAACTGAACTAGAACTGAACTAGAACTGAACTAGAACTGAACTAGAACTGAACTAGAACTGAACTAGAACTGAACTAGAACTGAACTAGAACTGAACTAGAACTGAACTAGAACTGAACTAGAACTGAACTAGAACTGAACTAGAACTGAACTAGAACTGAACTAGAACTGAACTAGAACTGAACTAGAACTGAACTAGAACTGAACTAGAACTGAACTAGAACTGAACTAGAACTGAACTAGAACTGAACTAGAACTGAACTAGAACTGAACTAGAACTGAACTAGAACTGAACTAGAACTGAACTAGAACTGAACTAGAACTAGAACTAGAACTAGAACTAGAACTAGAACTAGAACTGAACTAGAACTGAACTAGAACTGAACTAGAACTGAACTAGAACTGAACTAGAACTGAACTAGAACTGAACTAGAACTGAACTAGAACTGAACTAGAACTGAACTAGAACTGAACTAGAACTGAACTAGAACTGAACTAGAACTGAACTAGAACTGAACTAGAACTGAACTAGAACTGAACTAGAACTGAACTAGAACTGAACTAGAACTGAACTAGAACTGAACTAGAACTGAACTAGAACTGAACTAGAACTGAACGAGAACTAAGCTAAAACTTAACCGGAACTAGACTAGAGCTATTATAATTTATTCACAGTTTAACCAACTGATCAAGTTCCAGTTTTTCTCAATTCAGTCCTACGACTTCTTTTTCTACACCGTCAGTATTAATAAGAACATTTTATACAAAAAGAAATCATCACAAATCCTGCTGCGTCTTATTTATGTATGTATGTATGCGCCTCTCAATATCGCGTCTGTCGGTTAGTCGGGCGGTGCAACTTCAAAGGTTATGGATTGTAAAGTAATTGTTAGTGTTTGTTGTACATTTTTAGCGTGTTGTTAAAAAAATTTATATAGAGCCATAATTTACATTTGCTGTTGTTGGTGTTTTTTAAAATATGTAATTTTCATTGAAAAATTTATAGACACCCACATTATATGTAACAGCAGTGTGCAGTTTTTTTATTTGTTGTTCGTAAATGATTGTGTGTGAGACTATATTTGTGTTATTTATAGGGCTCGTTATGATTTATTACCAGATTACATGTTAAAGAAACTTGTTAAGTTTGTTTTTTTTCCACATTTTCTTTTGTTTTTTTAATTGAGAAAAAAATTATACAAAAATTTCCTAGAAATATTTTTTATGAACACACGTATACGATTATATTTTTTTTTACATATGTATGAATTTTTCATTTAACATGCAACTTATTACAGTTTGCCATAAAACTAAAAAATAAATACTTCGGTAGGTATTTATCCAATTAAGGTCATTGTAAGTAAGTATGAGCAATAACGTTTTACATAGAATGAAGGGAAATCACCAAAACATGTTTATAAATACCCGTCATATTTGTGCCGGCAGTTCAAATTTAAATGTTTTTATACCCTCCACCACCATCAGTGGTGATAGAGGGTATATATAAGTTTGTCGTTCCGTGTGTAACACCAAGAAATATTCATCTAAGACCCAACAAAGTATATATATTCTGGGTCCTTATGAAATTCTGAGTCGATTTAGCTATGTCCGTCTGTCCGTCTGTCTGTCTGTGTAAAACACGCTCACGTTAAAACTAAGCAAAGGAAATCAACCAAATTCACCCAAAATATTTATTGTTATCCTAAGCAGTTTGGTATTGAAAATCAGCAAAATCGATTCACAACGTAAAAAGCTGTGAATAAAAATTTCAGACTACCTCGAAAAAAATTACGTTTTTTTCATCATTCTTTTGAAGTTTTCTCAGAAACTACCAATGATATTTCGATGAATTTTGTAACACATTATTTTTTCATGGCGGTGATCAATTATGTTGAAAATCTTTACAATCGATCCAATATTTCCCATAGCCCCCATACAAAGGTATATATTCCCGGAAATTAGTTTATCGCTAATAACTCCCTCAAATATATCGGTATCAACACAAAATTTTGCACATGCAAATATAATATGAACAGAAATCATACTGTCAACGCAGATCTCAGTCGGTCCACAATTGGCCATAGGTCCCATACAAGGTCCACTTCCGAAAATCACCTAAACGCACAAATTTCATTGATGAATAAAGCTATTGTGATAAAATTCGAGTTAAACATGTTTTGTGTACACACAAATCATTCTACGAAATTTTTTACGGATCGGTCCATTATTGGTCATAGCTCCCATATAAGGCCCACTTCCGAAAATCATTTAAAAGCTCATATTTCATTGTCATATAAAGCTATCTTGATGAAATTCGACACAAATATGTTTAGTCTAAATATAAATCACTCTACGAAAGTTTTTGCCGGATAGGTCCATAATTGGTCATAGCTCCCATATAAAGTCCACTTCCGAAAATCACTTAAACGCATATATTTCATTGAATTATAAAGATATCGGGATAAAATTCGACACACATATATTATGTATACATACAAATCATTTTACTAATTTTGTTACGGATCGGTCCATTATTGGTCATAGCTCCCATATAACCAAATTTCCGAAAATCACTTAAAAATACATATTTCATTGTCAAATAATGCTATCGTGATAAAATTCGACATAAATATATTTCGTATAAATATGAATTATTCCACTAAATTTTTTCCGGATAGGCCCATAATTGGTCATAGCTCCCATATAAGGTCCACTTCCGAAAATCACTTAAACACATATATCTCATTGAATTCTAAAGCTATTGGGATAAAGTTCGACAAAAATACGTTTTGTGTACATTCAAATCATTTCACCAAATTTTTTACGGATCGGTCCATTATTGGTCATAGCTCCCATATAACCCCATTTCCGAAAATCACTTAAAAATACATATTTCATTGTCAAATAAAGTTATCTTGATAAAATTCGACACAAATATGTTTTGTCTTTATATGAATCACTCTACGAAATTTTTTCCGGATAGGCTCACATAGAGGGTCCACTTACGAAAATCACTTAAACGCACATATTTCTTTGAATAATAAAGCTATTTGGATAAAGTACGACTTGAATATGTTTTGTGAGCATATAAATCATTCTACCAATTTTTTTTTCCGTATTGTTCCATATATGGTAATAGCTCCTTCAAAAAAATCACTTAAACGCACATATTTCATTAACAAATAAAGATATCTTGATAAAATTCGACACAAATATGTTTTGTGTAAGGTCGTAGCTCCTATACATATAAAGTTCACTTCCGAAAATCACCTAAACGCACATATTTCATTAATTAATAAATCTATTGTAGTAAAATTCGACTTGAATTTTTTTGGCATATAAATCATTATACGAATTTTTTTCCTTATCGGTTGATAATTGGTCACAACTCCCATATAAGGACCATTTCCGAAAATTACTCAAATGCACATTAACAATCAAAGTTATCGGGATAAAATTCGACATAAATGTGTATTTTGTATATATAAATCATTCTACTGATTTTTTCTTCCGGATCGGTCCATAGGTTGTCTTAGCTCCCGTATAAGGTATACTTCTGAAAATCACTTAATACCACTTAATTCGTAATTAAATGATTATATCCGGATAAAATTCAAAATGAGTATGTTCTGTGTACAGTTAATCATTATATTAAAATGTTTTCAAGCTGGCTTATTAATATACATTTTTCTCGACCTAATTAAAATTGGTTTGACATATGCATAAATGTTAGTACCCTTAATAAGGAAACAAAAATTTTACCAAGTTATCTAAAAATTAGATAGTTAAATGGGTTTCAATAAAAAGTAGCTTCCTGGTGGAGGGTATTTAAGATTCGGCATAGCCGAATATAGCACTCTAACTTGTTAAATACTACCTTTAAGAGATTCAAGGCATGTAATTATCATCGTAACGGGTAAAACAATTTTTATAAATTCTAAGACGATCTAGCCATGTCCGTCCGTCTGTTGAAAACACGATAGAGTCCAAACGGAAGCATTGATGCAGTTTGTTTGGTATTGAAAATGGGCAATATCGGTCCACGATTTCGCCTAGCCCCCATATAAGGTCCCCCTCAGAAAATGACATTAACGCTCATAACTGACTAAAAAAAGCAGCCATAGCGATGAAATTCGACATATACTTATTTTTTTGAACCTTAATATCATTGTAAAATTTTATAAGGATCGGTCCACAATTGACCCTATCCCCCATATAAGGTCCTCCTCAGAAAATGACATTAACGCTCATAACTGATTAAAAAAGCAGCTATAGCGATGAAATTCAACAAAAACATATTTTATAGGAATCTTAATATCATTGTAAAATTTTATAAGGATCGGTCCATAATTGACCCTATCCCCCATATAAGGTCCCCCTCAGAAAACGACATTAACGCTCATATCTGACTAAAAAAAGCAGCTATAGCGATGAAATTCGACTTAAACATATTTTTTTGGAACCTTAATATCATTGTAAAATTTTATAAGAATCGGTCCATAATTGACCCTATCCCCCATATAAGGTCCCGCTCAGAAAATGACATTAACGCTCATAACTGACTAAAAAAAGCATCTATAGCGATGAAATTCGACATAAACATATTTTTTAGGAACCTTTATATCATTGTAAAATTTTATAAGGATCGGTCCATAATTGACCCTACCCCCCATATAAGGTCCCCTTCAGAAAATGACTTTAACGCTCATATCTGTCCAAAAGAAGCATCTATAGCGATGAAATTCGAGATGAACATATTTTATAGGAACCTAAATCGCTTTGTAAAATTGTATATGGATCGGTTCATAATTGACCCTACCCCCCATATAAGGTCCCCTTCAGAAAAATACTTTAACGCTCCACAGTGGTATAGGAAAAAAAAGAGGGAAATAATTCGGTAACTTCTAAACGGTTAATCCGATTTTAATGAAATTTGGTATGCACAAAGAGGAGGTGTTGTCGAGTTTAGGTTTTGAATTTGGACCTTATAGGCCAACCAGGGGCCCGGCGGGGGGTCCTCAAATTAGGACACCTCGGCTATGTTAAATTTTTAAAACGATCCTATTTCTTCATTTGAGTTCCGATTTAAAAAAAAATTCGTATATAGAATCTTCTCATCGAGCACTATAAAAAATGTCGTCATAGCAGTAAATTATCTCTTATAGTTTAGGAGATATTCGCATTTGAAAATTAAAATTTTAAAATTTTTACCGTTCTTACTTTAGTTTTTTGATAATAGCGGGTCCAAATATTCCCGATTTTCGCCATTTCTTTTTTTATTCGCTTAACAACAAGTTTATATATCAAGCAGTGAAAGAATTATGTAAAAATCATGACTGAGTCCAAAGTTATAGGCATTTTAATTTAAAAAATTAAAAAAAGGCGATTTTTTGCCATTTTTTTGGGAAAAAAGTATCTTTTTCTTTTTAAGTTATCTAAAAAGTTTCTAAGAAGATGTATATAGAATTTATACTTTTTGAAAAGCTGACTTTACATAAAATACGATAAATGAAACAAAACCTAAAAATTTTTGATACCGAGGGGACCAGGTCCATCCAAAAAACCCTATTTTTTTATAGAAAATTCAATTTTGAGCATAAATTCTCAAATCGCATAGTCGATATCAAATTATAGTGACCTGTTTTATATGACCCAATATGTTCTTAATCATTTTGTAACGGGTTTCGATAACCCCGCCCCTGGTATGGATATAATAGGCAAAAAACCAAAAAATCCCATTTTTGGGATTTTTTAAAACTTTTTTGGGAATTCCGGGATTTCTAATAAGAAAATTCGAACTTTTTATTTAATTTTAGATTTTGAGTAAAAAAATCTACCTAACTGTAAAATTTCATCAAAAAATATTCATAAATAAAATTTTTATTGCAATTTGAAAAATTTGTATCTTCGCAAAAACTGAATAAAAAACATTTTTTAATTTTTTTAAAAAAAAGTATTCCGCGAATTTTTTAATTTTCAAAAATTATATACAGTTTTGAAAAATAGACAAAATTACCTTTCCATTGATATATAACATGCCTACCTAATGTTTTTTAAGTGACAAATTAATTAGGGAAAACTCAACATCTTTTAGAAAATTTACCTAGCACTATTATTTTCATCCATAACGTTAACTCTTAAATTTGTTACATATATTAAAAAATTTTCAGGTATTATTTTTTAAACTGTAATGATTTTTACCCCTATAGGTCACTTTAATAGGTAGCTTATTAAAGTGACCTATTGAGGAAAAATTCATTACATAAGGATACGTTAGACATATTAGGTAGAATATCATAACCCTTTAAAAAATAATTTAATTTAAGTACCTGTAATTAATATATAAGACAGGTTTATATCTGTTTGTAATTATTTGTAATTTTCTAACCATGGCGATCGTACTAAAAAAAAATGATTTGTGCTCCATTTTATTTGAACACTCTTCAGCTCCTTTTCAAGATAAAGTGAACTTCTTATTGAAATATATTGAAACTGCACATAAAAATAAAGTGGATAAAACTGATATATGTAAAATTGAAAATTTTATAAAATCAGTTGATATAAAACTGAAGAGTGTTCGGTATTCCATTGCTAAATTTCGATCGAAATTTTCTGATTGGCTGGATGAATGTGTAGAAGTTGCTATTTGCGTATCAACTGTTGGTGCTCCCTGTAAGCAGTATGAGGATTTGAGCTCAAAATCTAAGAGGAAAAGGTTATCAACTTCACTAGAAACCTTATCTAACGAAGAAGTTTCGGACACTTTTAAAGCAATGTTAAGAAAAGAAAAACAGCCTTTGGATGCCATAAAAATTGCAAATATTCTTCCAACCGCATCACCAAGACGACTGAAAAGAATTGTAAAGAGTATACCCACACCATCATCTGATACAACGTTCACTGAGGAAGAAGCTATTGCGCTTATGTTGCAGCTGGGATTAAGTCGTGATAACTACATAACGTTAAGAAAGGCGCTATCTGAAAAAGGAGTGGATGTTTTACCATCATATGACAAAATAAATGAAAAGAAGAAAAGCATTATACCACCTCCTATTGAAATAACTGATCGGAAGGCTGTTATTGGACTCGGCGCTCTACTCGAAAATACTGCTTTAAGGATTGCTTCTGACTTTTCTTCAGACCAACTAAAAAAAATAAATTCTTGTGATCTTCAACTCATTTGTAAACATATTTTTTTGGAACCTTAATATCATTGTAAAATTTTATAAGAATCGGTCCATAATTGACCCTATCCCCCATATAAGGTCCCGCTCAGAAAATGACATTAACGCTCATAACTGACTAAAAAAAGCATCTATAGCGATGAAATTCGACATAAACATATTTTTTAGGAACCTTTATATCATTGTAAAATTTTATAAGGATCGGTCCATAATTGACCCTACCCCCCATATAAGGTCCCCTTCAGAAAATGACTTTAACGCTCATATCTGTCCAAAAGAAGCATCTATAGCGATGAAATTCGAGATGAACATATTTTATAGGAACCTAAATCGCTTTGTAAAATTGTATATGGATCGGTTCATAATTGACCCTACCCCCCATATAAGGTCCCCTTCAGAAAAATACTTTAACGCTCCACAGTGGTATAGGAAAAAAAAGAGGGAAATAATTCGGTAACTTCTAAACGGTTAATCCGATTTTAATGAAATTTGGTATGCACAAAGAGGAGGTGTTGTCGAGTTTAGGTTTTGAATTTGGACCTTATAGGCCAACCAGGGGCCCGGCGGGGGGTCCTCAAATTAGGACACCTCGGCTATGTTAAATTTTTAAAACGATCCTATTTCTTCATTTGAGTTCCGATTTAAAAAAAAATTCGTATATAGAATCTTCTCATCGAGCACTATAAAAAATGTCGTCATAGCAGTAAATTATCTCTTATAGTTTAGGAGATATTCGCATTTGAAAATTAAAATTTTAAAATTTTTACCGTTCTTACTTTAGTTTTTTGATAATAGCGGGTCCAAATATTCCCGATTTTCGCCATTTCTTTTTTTATTCGCTTAACAACAAGTTTATATATCAAGCAGTGAAAGAATTATGTAAAAATCATGACTGAGTCCAAAGTTATAGGCATTTTAATTTAAAAAATTAAAAAAAGGCGATTTTTTGCCATTTTTTTTGGGAAAAAAGTATCTTTTTCTTTTTAAGTTATCTAAAAAGTTTCTAAGAAGATGTATATAGAATTTATACTTTTTGAAAAGCTGACTTTACATAAAATACGATAAATGAAACAAAACCTAAAAATTTTTGATACCGAGGGGACCAGGTCCATCCAAAAAACCCTATTTTTTTATAGAAAATTCAATTTTGAGCATAAATTCTCAAATCGCATAGTCGATATCAAATTATAGTGACCTGTTTTATATGACCCAATATGTTCTTAATCATTTTGTAACGGGTTTCGATAACCCCGCCCCTGGTATGGATATAATAGGCAAAAAACCAAAAAATCCCATTTTTGGGATTTTTTAAAACTTTTTTGGGAATTCCGGGATTTCTAATAAGAAAATTCGAACTTTTTATTTAATTTTAGATTTTGAGTAAAAAAATCTACCTAACTGTAAAATTTCATCAAAAAATATTCATAAATAAAATTTTTATTGCAATTTGAAAAATTTGTATCTTCGCAAAAACTGAATAAAAAACATTTTTTAATTTTTTTAAAAAAAAGTATTCCGCGAATTTTTTAATTTTCAAAAATTATATACAGTTTTGAAAAATAGACAAAATTACCTTTCCATTGATATATAACATGCCTACCTAATGTTTTTTAAGTGACAAATTAATTAGGGAAAACTCAACATCTTTTAGAAAATTTACCTAGCACTATTATTTTCATCCATAACGTTAACTCTTAAATTTGTTACATATATTAAAAAATTTTCAGGTATTATTTTTTAAACTGTAATGATTTTTACCCCTATAGGTCACTTTAATAGGTAGCTTATTAAAGTGACCTATTGAGGAAAAATTCATTACATAAGGATACGTTAGACATATTAGGTAGAATATCATAACCCTTTAAAAAATAATTTAATTTAAGTACCTGTAATTAATATATAAGACAGGTTTATATCTGTTTGTAATTATTTGTAATTTTCTAACCATGGCGATCGTACTAAAAAAAAATGATTTGTGCTCCATTTTATTTGAACACTCTTCAGCTCCTTTTCAAGATAAAGTGAACTTCTTATTGAAATATATTGAAACTGCACATAAAAATAAAGTGGATAAAACTGATATATGTAAAATTGAAAATTTTATAAAATCAGTTGATATAAAACTGAAGAGTGTTCGGTATTCCATTGCTAAATTTCGATCGAAATTTTCTGATTGGCTGGATGAATGTGTAGAAGTTGCTATTTGCGTATCAACTGTTGGTGCTCCCTGTAAGCAGTATGAGGATTTGAGCTCAAAATCTAAGAGGAAAAGGTTATCAACTTCACTAGAAACCTTATCTAACGAAGAAGTTTCGGACACTTTTAAAGCAATGTTAAGAAAAGAAAAACAGCCTTTGGATGCCATAAAAATTGCAAATATTCTTCCAACCGCATCACCAAGACGACTGAAAAGAATTGTAAAGAGTATACCCACACCATCATCTGATACAACGTTCACTGAGGAAGAAGCTATTGCGCTTATGTTGCAGCTGGGATTAAGTCGTGATAACTACATAACGTTAAGAAAGGCGCTATCTGAAAAAGGAGTGGATGTTTTACCATCATATGACAAAATAAATGAAAAGAAGAAAAGCATTATACCACCTCCTATTGAAATAACTGATCGGAAGGCTGTTATTGGACTCGGCGCTCTACTCGAAAATACTGCTTTAAGGATTGCTTCTGACTTTTCTTCAGACCAACTAAAAAAAATAAATTCTTGTGATCTTCAACTCATTTGTAAGTGGGGATGTGATGGATTATCAGCACTCTCGGAATATAAACAAATCAACACAAGTGAATCATCTTCCGAGTATAAAAGTGTATTTATGGCATCGCTAGTTCCATTAAGAATTCGAAAGTATGCTGACAGCGATTCTCCATCAACCAGTTTCGATGATATTTGGAAGAATTCGACTCCAGGATCCAAAGCTTTTTGTAGGCCAATAAGCTTTGAGTATATAAAGGAATCCAAAACAACAACGCAAGATTTGATAAATCGTATTGAAGCAGAAATTAAAAACTTGGAACCTATAACAATCGAAATAGAAAATTATTCGTTTAACATGTCCTATGATTTAAAACTTACAATGATTGATGGGAAAGTTGGAAATGCCATTACAGGAACATCATCTACTTGGTACTGCTACATATGTGGTGATAAAAAATCAGAATTTTCGAATATTTCCAAGCAAAGATCAATAAATGAGGAAACATTACAATTTGGAATATCCCCCCTACATGCTCGCATACGATTTCTGGAACATTTTCTACATTTAGCATATGATTTAAAGTACAGAAGCATACCGGAAAATGCAAACAAAAGTGCAAATAACAATAAGGAGTTAATGGAAATGAGAGCCAGTGAGAAACGAAGAATTCAAGAGGAATTTAAAAAGCGGATGGGATTAAATATTGATAAACCACTCACAGGATATGGAAGCACAAACGATGGTAATACCGCTAGACGTTTTTTTAAACATTTTGAAACTACTTCCGAAATAACCGGAATTAGTATGGATTTACTGCAAAAGGTCAATATTATTCTAATGGCGATAAATAGCAAGCATAAAGTGAACGCAACAAAATTTGGAGAGTATTCTACAAAAGTTTCTAAATTACTTTTGGAATTATATCCCTGGAAAGAAATGACACCTACAGTTCACAAGATATTATGTCATGGAAAGGTCATCATAGAACATAATATTCTGCCTTTAGGAGAGCTTACAGAAGAACCCCAAGAATCGAGGAATAGAGACTTTAAGCATATTCATCAGTTTAGCTCAAGGAAGTGTTCTAGGCAGTCTCAAAATGAAGATATTTTTAATAATCTGATTCTATCTTCTGATCCTGTTTTATCTACTATAAGGAAACGTTGGATTTGCTACAAAACGTTAGCATTTGAAAATATTCATGAATTTAAAGATTTACTTTATCTTTTAGATATGGACTACTGTGATACCGATTATTTTACAAAATTATATTAATTTATAAAAAAAAAATAAATAAAGACTATTTTTATATAAAATAAATACTTGTTAATTTTTTTAGGTATAAAGAATAAAAGATTAATCGTAAAAAGTGGCTGTAAAAATTCATAAAAATTTAGGTAGTAAAACATGCCTAACAAATGTATGGATGAAAATAATAGTACTAGGTAAATTCTCTAAAAGATGTTGAGTTTTCCCTAATTAATTTGTCACTTAAAAAACATTAGGTAGGCATGTTATATATCAATGGAAAGGTAATTTTGTCTATTTTTCAAAACTGTATATAATTTTTGAAAATTAAAAAATTCGCGGAATACTTTTTTAAAAAAAATTAAAAAATGTTTTTTATTCAGTTTTTGCGAAGATACAAATTTTTCAATTTGCAATAAAAATTTTATTTATGAATATTTTTTGATGAAATTTTACAGTTAGGTAGATTTTTTTACTCAAAATCCAAAATTAAATAAAAATTTCGAATTTTCTTATTAGAAATCCCGGAATTCCCAAAAAAGTTTTAAAAAATCCCAAAAATGGGATTTTTTGGTTTTTTGCCTATTATATCCATACCAGGGGCGGGGTTATCGAAACCCGTTACAAAGTGATTAAGAACATATTGGGTCATATAAAACAGGTCACTATAATTTGATATCGACTATGCGATTTGAGAATTTTTGCTCAAAATTGAATTTTATATAAAAAATAGGGTTTTTTTGGATGGATCTGGTCCCCTCGGTATCAAAAATTTTTAGGTTTTGTTTCATTTATCGTATTTTATGTAAAGTCAGCTTTTCAAAAAGTATAAATTCTATATACATCTTCTTAGAAACTTTTTATATAACTTAAAAAGAAAAAGATACTTTTTTCCCCAAAAAATGGCAAAAAATCGCCTTTTTTTAATTTTTTAAATTAAAATGCCTATAACTTTGGACTCAGTCATGATTTTTACATAATTCTTTCACTGCTTGATATATAGACTTGTTGTTAAGGCGAAAATCGGGAATATTTGGACCCGCTATTATCAAAAAACTAAAGTAAGGACGGTAAAAATTTTAAAATTTTAATTTTCAAATGCGAATATCTCCTAAACTATAAGAGATAATTTACTGCTACGTGCTTTTTATAGTGCTCGATGAGAAGATTCTATATACGAAATTTTTTTTAAATCGGAACTCAAATGAAGAAATAAGATCGTTTTAAAAATTTAACATAGCCGAGGTGTCCTAATTTGAGGACCCCCCGCCGGGCCCCTGGTTGGCCTATAAGGTCCAAATTCAAAACCTAAACTCGACAACACCTCCTTTTTGTGCATACCAAATTTCATTAAAATCGGATTAACCGTTTAGAAGTTACCGAATTATTTCCCTCTTTTTTTTTTCCTATACCACTGTGCGCTCCGAATGGTCTAAAATAAGCATCTATAGAAATTCGACACGAACATATTTTATAGATATCATTGTAAAATTTTATAATGATCGGTCCATAATTGATCCTACCCCCCATATAAGGTGCCCTTCAGAAAATGGCTTTAAGGTTCATAATTGTCTAAAAGAAGCATCTATAGCGATGAAATTCGACATAAACTTATTCTATAGAAACCTAAATCGCTTTGTAAAATTTTATAACGATCGGTCCATAATTTATCCTACTCCCATATACGGTCCCCTTCGGAAAATGGCTTTAACGCTCATTACTAGCCTAAACTAGAATCGTTATAGAAAATTTGACGAGGATCGGTCCATAATTGACCAAACGTCCCCTCAGAAAATAACTTTAACGCTTTTTGCTACCTTAAAAATACAAGGACAGCGACAAAATTCGACAAAAATTTCCCTATACATAGATGTAATAAATGAGAAAATTGTTTTGATAATAACAAAAGCATCGATTCTTAAATATCAAAGTTTATTTATAAGGAAGCATTCCTTTTTGGCAATGATTTGATGGTGGGTATACAAGATTCGGCACAGCCGAATATAACACTCTTACTTGTTCGATTTGAACGCGTTTTAACGAAGTTACAGCCGATTTTATGTTTTCTACAAAAAAATCGATTTTTGAAGGGAAATATGGGTGATCACAAAATAAGCTCGTTTTTCGATTTGAACGCGTTTTAACGAAGTTACAGCCGATTTCATGTTTTCTACCAAATAATCGATTTTTGAAGGGAAATATGGGTGATCACAAAATAAGCTCGTTTTTCAATTTAAACGCGTTTTAACGAAGTTACAGCTGATTTTATGTTTTCGACCAAATACTCGATTTTTGATGGGAAATATGGGTGATCACAAAATAAGCTTGTTTTTCGATTTAAACGGGTTTTAACGAAGATACAGCCGATTTTATGTTTTCGACCAAAAAATCGATTTTTGAAGGGAAATATGGGTGATCACAAAATAAGCTCGTTTTTCGATTTGAACGCGTTTTAACAAATTTACAGCCGATTTTATGTTTTCGACCAAATAATCGATTTTTGAAGGGAAATATGGGTGATCACAAAATAAGCTCGTTTTCAATTTAAACGCGTTTTAACGAAGTTACAGCCGATTTTATGTTTTCGACCAAATAATCGACTTTTGATGGGAAATATGGGTGATCACAAAATAAGCTTGTTTTTCGATTTAAACGCGTTTTAACGAAGTTACAGCCGATTTTATGTTTTCGACCAAATAATCGATTTTTAAAGGGAAATATGGGTGATCACAAAATAAGCTCGTTTTTCAATTCAAACGCGTTTTAACGAAGTTACAGCCGATTTTATGTTTTCGACCAAATAATCGATTTTTGATGGGAAATATGGGTGATCACAAAATAAGCTTGTTTTTCGATTTAAACGCGTTTTAACGAAGTTACAGCCGATTTTAGGTTTTCGACCAAAAATTCGATTTTTGAAGGGAAATATGGGTGATCACAAAATAAGCTCGTTTTTCGATTTAAACGCGTTTTAACGAAGTTACAGCCGATTTTATGTTTTCGACCAAATAATCGATTTTTAATGGGAAATATGGGGAATCAAAAAATAAGCTCGTTTTTCGATTTAAACGCGTTTTAACGAAGCAACAGCCGATTTTATATTTTCGACCAAAAAGTCGATTTTTGGAGGGAGATAATGGTGATCACAAGCTTGTTTTTTGATTTGAACACGTTTTAACGAAGTTACAGCCGATTTTATGTTTTCGACCAAAAAATCGATTTTTGAAGGGAAATATGGGTGATCACAAAATAAGCTTGTTTTTCGATTTGAACGCGTTTTAACGAAGTTACAGCCGATTTTATGTTTCGACCTAAAAATCGATTTTTGAAGGGAAATATGGGTGATCACAAAATAAGCTAGTTTTTCGATTTAAACGTGTTTTAACGAAGTTACAGCCGCTTTTATGTTTTCGACCAAATAATCGATTTTTGAAGGGAAATATTGGTGATCACAAAATAAGCTTGTTTTTCGATTTAAACGCGTTTTAACGAAGTTACAGCCGATTTTATGTTTTCGACCAAAAAAAAAATCGATTTTTGAAGGGAAATATGGGTGAACACAAAATAAGCTTGTTTTTCGATTTTGAAGGGAAATATGGGTGACCACAAAATAAGTTTGTTTTTCGATTTAAACGCGTTTTAACGAAGTTACAGCCGATTTTATGTTTTCGACCAAAAAATCGATTTTGAAGGGAAATATGGGTGATCACAAAATAAGCTTGTTTTTCGATTTAAACGCGTTTTAACGAAGTTACAGCTGATTTTATGTTTTCGACCAAATAATCGATTTTTGAAGGGAAATATGGGTGATCACAAAATAAGCTTGTTTTTCGATTTAAACGCGTTTTAACGAAGTTACAAATGATTTTATGTTTTCGACCAAATAATCGATTTTTGAAGGGAAATATGGGTGATCACAAAATAAGCTTGTTTTTCGATTTTTGAAGGGAAATATGGGTGATCACAAAATAAGTTTGTTTTTCGATTTAAACGCGTTTTAACGAAGTTACAGCCGATTTTATGTTTTCGACCAAATAATCGATTTTTGATGGGAAATATGGGTGATCACAAAATAAGCTTGTTTTTCGATTTGAACGCGTTTTAACGAAGTTACAGCCGATTTTATGTTTTCGACCAAAAATCGATTATTGAAGGGAAATATGGGTGATCACAAAATAAGCTCGTTTTTCGATTCAAACGCGTTTTAACAAAGTTACAGCCGATTTTATGTTTTCGACCAAATAATCGATTTTTGATGGGAAATATGGGTGATCACAAAATAAGCTTGTTTTTCGATTTAAACGCGTTTTAACGAAGTTACAGCCGATTTTAGGTTTTCGACCAAAAAATCGATTTTTGAAGGGAAATATGGGTGATCACAAAATAAGCTCGTTTTTCGATTTTAACGCGTTTTAACGAAGTTACAGCCGATTTTATGTTTTCGACCAAATAATCGATTTTTAATGGGAAATATGGGGAATCAAAAAATAAGCTCGTTTTTGATTTAAACGCGTTTTAACGAAGCAACAGCCGATTTTATATTTTCGACCAAAAAGTCGATTTTTGGAGGGAGATAATGGTGATCACAAGCTTGTTTTTTGATTTGAACACGTTTTAACGAAGTTACAGCCGATTTTATGTTTTCGACCAAAAAATCGATTTTTGAAGGGAAATATGGGTGATCACAAAATAAGCTTGTTTTTCGATTTGAACGCGTTTTAACGAAGTTACAGCCGATTTTATGTTTTCGACCAAAAAATCGATTTTTGAAGGGAAATATGGGTGATCACAAAATAAGCTTGTTTTTCGATTTAAACGCGTTTTAACGAAGTTACAGCTGATTTTATGTTTTCGACCAAATAATAGATTTTTGAAGGGAAATATGGGTGATCACAAAATAAGCTCGTTTTTCGATTTAAACGTGTTTTAACGAAGTTACAGCCGATTTTATGTTTTCGACCAAAAAATCGATTTTTGAAGGGAAATATTGGTGATCACAAAATAAGCTTGTTTTTCGATTTAAACGCGTTTTAACGAAGTTACAGCCGATTTTATGTTTTCGACCAAATAATAGATTTTTGAAGGGAAATATGGGTGATCACAAATAAGCTTGTTTTTCGATTTAAACGCGTTTTAACGAAGTTACAGCCGATTTTATGTTTGCGACCAAATAGTCGATTTTTGATGGGAAATATGGGTGATCACAAAATAAGCTTGTTTTTTGATTAAAACGTGTTTTAACGAATTTACAGCCGATTTTATGTTTTCGACCAAATAGTCGATTTTTGATGGGAAATATGGGTGATCACAAAATAAGCTTGTTTTTCGATTTAAACGTGTTTTAACGAAGTTACAACCGATTTTATATTTTCGACCAAATAATCGATTTTTGATGGGAAATATGGGTGATCACAAAATAAGCTCGTTTTTCGATTTAAACGCGTTTTAACGAAGTTACAGCCGATTTTATGTTTTCGACCAAATAATCGATTTTTGATGGGAAATAATGGTGATCACAAAATAAGCTTGTTTTTCGATATAAACGTGTTTTAACGTAGTTACAGCCGATTTTATGTTTTTGACCAGAAAACCGATTTTTGATGGGAAATATGGGTGATCACAAAATAAGCTTGTTTTTCGATTTAAACGTGTTTTAACGAAGTTACAGCCGATTTTATGTTTTCGACCAAAAAATCGATTTTTGGAGGGTGATAATGGTGATCACAAAATAAGCTTGTTTTTCGATTCAAACGTGTTTTAACGAAGTTACATCCGATTTTATGTTTTCGACCAAATAATCGATTTTTGATGGGAAATATGGGTGATCACAAAATAAGCTTGTTTTTCGATGTAAACGTGTTTTAACGAAGTTACAGCCGATTTATGTTTTCGACCAAATAATCGATTTTTGATGGGAAATATGGGTGATCACAAAATAAGCTTGTTTTTCGATTTAAACGCGTTTCAACGAAGTTACAGCCGATTTTATGTTTTCGGCCAAATAATCGATTTTTGAAGGGTGATAATGGTGATAACAAAATAAGCTTGTTTTTCGATTCAAACATGTTTTAACGAAGTTACAGCCGATTTTATATTTGCGACCAAAAATTCGATTTTTGGAGGGAGATAATGGTGATCACACATATTTCCCATAAATCGATTATTTATGGGAAATATGGGTGATCACAAAATAAGCTTGTTTTTCGATTCAAACGTGTTTTAACGAAGTTACAGCCGATTTTATGTTTGCGACCAAAAAATCGATTTTTGGAGGGAGATAATGGTGATCAAAAAATAAGCTTGTTTTTCGATTCAAACGCGTTTTAACGAAGTTACAGCCGATTTTATGTTTGCGACCAAAAATCGATTTTTGGAGGGAGATAATGGTGATCAAAAAATAAGCTTGTTTTTCGATTTAAACGCGTTTTAACGAAGTTACAGCCGATTTTATGTTTGCGACCAAAAAACCGATTTTTGAAGGGAAATATGGGTGATCACAAAATAAGCTTGTTTTTCGATTTAAAAGCGTTTTAACGAAGTTACAGCCGCTTTTATATTTTCGACCACATAATCGATTTTTTAAGGGAAAGATGGGTGATAACAAAATAAGCTTGTTTTTCGATTCAAACGTGTTTTAACGAAGTTACAGCCGATTTTATGTTTGCGACCAAAAATTCGATTTTTGGAGGGAGATAATGGTGATCACAAAATAAGCTTGTTTTTCGATTTAAATGCGTTTTAACGAAGTTACAGCCGATTTTATGTTTTCGACAAAAAATAAATTTTTGAAGGGAAATATGGGTGATCACAAAATAAGCTTGTTTTTCGATTTGAGCGCGTTTTAACGAAGTTACAACCGATTTTATGTTTTCGACCAAATAATCGATTTTTGATGGGAAATATAGGTGATCACATAATAAGCTTGTTTTTCGATTTAAACGAGTTTTAACGAAGTTATGTTTTCGACCAAATAATCGATTTTTGATGGGAAATATGGGTGATCACCAAATAAGCTTGTTTTTTGATTAAAACGTGTTTTAACGAAGTTACAGCCGATTTTATGTTTTCGACCACATAGTCGATTTTTGATGGGAAATATGGGTGATCACAAAATAAGCTTGTTTTTCGATTCAAACGCGTTTTAACAAAGTTACAGCCGATTTTATGTTTTCGACCAAAAAATCGATTTTTGAAGGGAAATATGGGTGATCACAAAATAAGCTTGTTTTTCGATTTAAACGCGTTTTAACGAAGTTACAGCCGATTTTATATTTTCGACCAAATAATCGATTTTTGAAGGGAAATATGGGTGATCACAAAATAAGCTTGTTTTTCGATTTAAACGCGTTTTAACGAAGTTACAGCCGATTTTATGTTTTCGACCAAATAATCGATTTTTGAAGGGAAATATGGGTGATCACAAAATAAGCTCGTTTTTCGATTTGAACGCGTTTTAACGAAGTTACAGCCGATTTTATGTTTTCGACCAAAAAATTGATTTTTGATGGGAAATATGGGTGATCACAAAATAAGCTCGTTTTTCGATTTGAACGCGTTTTAACGAAGTTACAGCCGATTTTATGTTTTCGACCAAAAAATCGATTATTTATGGGAAATATGGGTGATCACAAAATAAGCTTGTTTTTCGATTCAAACGTGTTTTAACGAAGTTACAGCCGATTTTATGTTTGCGACCAAAAAATCGATTTTTGGAGGGAGATAATGGTGATCAAAAAATAAGCTTGTTTTTCGATTCAAACGTGTTTTAACGAAGTTACAGCCGATTTTATGTTTTCGACCAAAAAATCGATTTTTGGAGGGAGATAATGGTGATCACAAAATAAGCTTGTTTTTCGATTCAAACGCGTTTTAACGAAGTTACAGCCGATTTTATGTTTGCGACCAAAAATCGATTTTTGGAGGGAGATAATGGTGATCACAAAATAAGCTTGTTTTTCGATTTAAACGCGTTTTAACGAAGTTACAGCCGATTTTATGTTTGCGACCAAAAATCGATTTTTGGAGGGAGATAATGGTGATCACAAAATAAGCTTGTTTTTCGATTTAAACGCGTTTTAACGAAGTTACAGCCGATTTTATGTTTGCGACCAAAAAACCGATTTTTGAAGGGAAATATGGGTGATCACAAAATAAGCTTGTTTTTCGATTTAAAAGCGTTTTAACGAAGTTACAGCCGCTTTTATATTTTCGACCACATAATCGATATTTTAAGGGAAAAATGGGTGATCACAAAATAAGCTTGTTCTTCGATTTAAATGCGTTTTAACGAAGTTAAATTATGATTTTATGTTTTCGGTCAAATAATCGATTTTTGGAGGGTGATAATGGTGATAACAAAATAAGCTTGTTTTTCGATTCAAACGCGTTTTAACGAAGTTACAGCCGATTTTATGTTTGCGACCAAAAATCGATTTTTGGAGGGAGATAATGGTGATCACAAAATAAGCTTGTTTTTCGATTTAAACGCGTTTTAACGAAGTTACAGCCGATTTTATGTTTGCGACCAAAAATCGATTTTTGGAGGGAGATAATGGTGATCACAAAATAAGCTTGTTTTTCGATTTAAACGAGTTTTAACGAAGTTACAGCCGATTTTATGTTTGCGACCAAAAAACCGATTTTTGAAGGGAAATATGGGTGATCACAAAATAAGCTTGTTTTTCGATTTAAAAGCGTTTTAACGAAGTTACAGCCGATTTTATGTTTTCGACCAAAAAATCGATTTTTGATGGGAAATATGGGTGATCACAAAATAAGCTCGTTTTTCGATTTGAACGCGTTTTAACGAAGTTACAGCCGATTTTATGTTTTCGACCAAAAAATCGATTATTTATGGGAAATATGGGTGATCACAAAAAAAGCTTGTTTTTCGATTCAAACGTGTTTTAACGAAGTTACAGCCGATTTTATGTTTGCGACCAAAAATCGATTTTTGGAGGGAGATAATGGTGATCAAAAAATAAGCTTGTTTTTCGATTCAAACGTGTTTTAACGAAGTTACAGCCGATTTTATGTTTTCGACCAAAAAATCGATTTTTGGAGGGAGATAATGGTGATCACAAAATAAGCTTGTTTTTCGATTCAAACGCGTTTTAACTAAGTTACAGCCGATTTTATGTTTGCGACCAAAAATCGATTTTTGGAGGGAGATAATGGTGATCACAAAATAAGCTTGTTTTTCGATTTAAACGCGTTTTAACGAAGTTACAGCCGATTTTATGTTTGCGACCAAAAATCGATTTTTGGAGGGAGATAATGGTGATCACAAAATAAGCTTGTTTTTCGATTTAAACGCGTTTTAACGAAGTTACAGCCGATTTTATGTTTGCGACCAAAAATCGATTTTTGAAGGGAAATATGGGTGATCACAAAATAAGCTTGTTTTTCGATTTAAAAGCGTTTTAACGAAGTTACAGCCGCTTTTATATTTTCGACCACATAATCGATATTTTAAGGGAAAAATGGGTGATCACAAAATAAGCTTGTTCTTCGATTTAAATGCGTTTTAACGAAGTTAAATTATGATTTTATGTTTTCGGTCAAATAATCGATTTTTGGAGGGTGATAATGGTGATAACAAAATAAGCTTGTTTTTCGATTCAAACGCGTTTTAACGAAGTTACAGCCGATTTTATGTTTGCGACCAAAAATCGATTTTTGGAGGGTGATCACAAAATAAGCTTGTTTTTCGATTTAAACGCGTTTTAACGAAGTTACAGCCGATTTTATGTTTGCGACCAAAAATCGAAGCTTGTTTTTCGATTTAAAAGCGTTTTAACGAAGTTACAGCCGATTTTATGTTTTCGACCAAAAAATCGATTTTTGATGGGAAATATGGGTGATCACAAAATAAGCTCGTTTTTCGATTTGAACGCGTTTTAACGAAGTTACAGCCGATTTTATGTTTTCGACCAAAAAATCGATTATTTATGGGAAATATGGGTGATCACAAAATAAGCTTGTTTTTCGATTCAAACTCGTTTTAACGAAGTTACAGCCGATTTTATGTTTGCGACCAAAAATCGATTTTTGGAGGGAGATAATGGTGATCACAAAATAAGCTTGTTTTTCGATTTAAACGCGTTTTAACGAAGTTACAGCCGATTTTATGTTTGCGACCAAAAAACCGATTTTTGAAGGGAAATATGGGTGATCACAAAATAAGCTTGTTTTTCGATTTAAAAGCGTTTTAACGAAGTTACAGCCGCTTTTATATTTTCGACCACATAATCGATATTTTAAGGGAAATATGGGTGATCACAAAATAAGCTCGTTTTTCGATTTGAACGCGTTTTAACGAAGTTACAGCCGATTTTATGTTTTCGACCAAAAAATCGATTTTTGGAGGGAGATAATGGTGATCACAAAATAAGCTTGTTTTTCGATTCAAACGCGTTTTAACGAAGTTACAGCCGATTTTATGTTTGCGACCAAAAATCGATTTTTGGAGGGAGATAATGGTGATCACAAAATAAGCTTGTTTTTCGATTTAAACGCGTTTTAACGAAGTTACAGCCGATTTTATGTTTGCGACCAAAAATCGATTTTTGGAGGGAGATAATGGTGATCACAAAATAAGCTTGTTTTTCGATTTAAACGCGTTTTAACGAAGTTACAGCCGATTTTATGTTTGCGACCAAAAAACCGATTTTTGAAGGGAAATATGGGTGATCACAAAATAAGCTTGTTTTTCGATTTAAAAGCGTTTTAACGAAGTTACAGCCGCTTTTATATTTTCGACCACATAATCGATATTTTAAGGGAAAAATGGGTGATCACAAAATAAGCTTGTTCTTCGATTTAAATGCGTTTTAACGAAGTTAAATTATGATTTTATGTTTTCGGTCAAATAATCGATTTTTGGAGGGTGATAATGGTGATAACAAAATAAGCTTGTTTTTCGATTCAAACGCGTTTTAACGAAGTTACAGCCGATTTTATGTTTGCGACCAAAAATCGATTTTTGGAGGGAGATAATGGTGATCACAAAATAAGCTTGTTTTTCGATTTAAACGCGTTTTAACGAAGTTACAGCCGATTTTATGTTTGCGACCAAAAATCGATTTTTGGAGGGAGATAATGGTGATCACAAAATAAGCTTGTTTTTCGATTTAAACGAGTTTTAACGAAGTTACAGCCGATTTTATGTTTGCGACCAAAAAACCGATTTTTGAAGGGAAATATGGGTGATCACAAAATAAGCTTGTTTTTCGATTTAAAAGCGTTTTAACGAAGTTACAGCCGATTTTATGTTTTCGACCAAAAAATCGATTTTTGATGGGAAATATGGGTGATCACAAAATAAGCTCGTTTTTCGATTTGAACGCGTTTTAACGAAGTTACAGCCGATTTTATGTTTTCGACCAAAAAATCGATTATTTATGGGAAATATGGGTGATCACAAAAAAAGCTTGTTTTTCGATTCAAACGTGTTTTAACGAAGTTACAGCCGATTTTATGTTTGCGACCAAAAAATCGATTTTTGGAGGGAGATAATGGTGATCAAAAAATAAGCTTGTTTTTCGATTCAAACGTGTTTTAACGAAGTTACAGCCGATTTTATGTTTTCGACCAAAAAATCGATTTTTGGAGGGAGATAATGGTGATCACAAAATAAGCTTGTTTTTCGATTCAAACGCGTTTTAACTAAGTTACAGCCGATTTTATGTTTGCGACCAAAAATCGATTTTTGGAGGGAGATAATGGTGATCACAAAATAAGCTTGTTTTTCGATTTAAACGCGTTTTAACGAAGTTACAGCCGATTTTATGTTTGCGACCAAAAATCGATTTTTGGAGGGAGATAATGGTGATCACAAAATAAGCTTGTTTTTCGATTTAAACGCGTTTTAACGAAGTTACAGCCGATTTTATGTTTGCGACCAAAAATCGATTTTTGAAGGGAAATATGGGTGATCACAAAATAAGCTTGTTTTTCGATTTAAAAGCGTTTTAACGAAGTTACAGCCGCTTTTATATTTTCGACCACATAATCGATATTTTAAGGGAAAAATGGGTGATCACAAAATAAGCTTGTTCTTCGATTTAAATGCGTTTTAACGAAGTTAAATTATGATTTTATGTTTTCGGTCAAATAATCGATTTTTGGAGGGTGATAATGGTGATAACAAAATAAGCTTGTTTTTCGATTCAAACGCGTTTTAACGAAGTTACAGCCGATTTTATGTTTGCGACCAAAAATCGATTTTTGGAGGGTGATCACAAAATAAGCTTGTTTTTCGATTTAAACGCGTTTTAACGAAGTTACAGCCGATTTTATGTTTGCGACCAAAAATCGAAGCTTGTTTTTCGATTTAAAAGCGTTTTAACGAAGTTACAGCCGATTTTATGTTTTCGACCAAAAAATCGATTTTTGATGGGAAATATGGGTGATCACAAAATAAGCTCGTTTTTCGATTTGAACGCGTTTTAACGAAGTTACAGCCGATTTTATGTTTTCGACCAAAAAATCGATTATTTATGGGAAATATGGGTGATCACAAAATAAGCTTGTTTTTCGATTCAAACTCGTTTTAACGAAGTTACAGCCGATTTTATGTTTGCGACCAAAAATCGATTTTTGGAGGGAGATAATGGTGATCACAAAATAAGCTTGTTTTTCGATTTAAACGCGTTTTAACGAAGTTACAGCCGATTTTATGTTTGCGACCAAAAAACCGATTTTTGAAGGGAAATATGGGTGATCACAAAATAAGCTTGTTTTTCGATTTAAAAGCGTTTTAACGAAGTTACAGCCGCTTTTATATTTTCGACCACATAATCGATATTTTAAGGGAAAAATGGGTGATCACAAAATAAGCTTGTTTTTCGATTCAAACGTGTTTTAACGAAGTTACAGCCGATTTTATGTTTGCGACCAAAAAATCGATTTTTGGAGGGAGATAATGGTGATCAAAAAATAAGCTTGTTTTTCGATTCAAACGTGTTTTAACGAAGTTACAGCCGATTTTATGTTTGCGACCAAAAATCGATTTTTGGAGGGAGATAATGGTGATCACAAAATAAGCTTGTTTTTCGATTTAAACGCGTTTTAACGAAGTTACAGCCGATTTTATGTTTGCGACCAAAAATCGATTTTTGGAGGGAGATAATGGTGATCACAAAATAAGCTTGTTTTTCGATTTAAACGCGTTTTAACGAAGTTACAGCCGATTTTATGTTTGCGACCAAAAAACCGATTTTTGAAGGGAAATATGGGTGATCACAAAATAAGCTTGTTTTTCGATTTAAAAGCGTTTTAACGAAGTTACAGCCGCTTTTATATTTTCGACCACATAATCGATATTTTAAGGGAAATATGGGTGATCACAAAATAAGCTCGTTTTTCGATTTGAACGCGTTTTAACGAAGTTACAGCCGATTTTATGTTTTCGACCAAAAAATCGATTATTTATGGGAAATATGGGTGATCACAAAATAAGCTTGTTTTTCGATTCAAACGTGTTTTAACGAAGTTACAGCCGATTTTATGTTTGCAACCAAAAAATCGATTTTTGGAGGGAGATAATGGTGATCACAAAATAAGCTTTTTTTTCGATTTAAACGCGTTTTAACGAAGTTACAGCCAATTTTATGTTTTTCGACCAAATAATCGATTTTTGAAGAGAAATATGGGTGGTCACAAAATAAGCTTGTTTTTCGATTTAAGTGCGTTTTAACGAAGTTACAGCCGATTTTATGTTTTCGACCAAAAAATCGATTTTTGAAGGGAAATATGGGTGATCACAAAATAAGCTTGTTTTTCGATTTAAACGCGTTTTAACGTAGTTACAGCCAATTTTATGTTTGCGACCAAAAAATCGATTTTTATAGGGAGATAATGGTGATCACAAAATAAGCTTGTTTTTCGATTTAAACGCATTTTAACGAAGTTACAGCCGATTTTATGTTTTTGACCAGAAAACCGATTTTTGATGGGAAATATGGGTGATCACAAAATAAGCTTGTTTTTCGATATAAACGTGTTTTAACGTAGTTACAGCCGATTTTATGTTTTTGACCAGAAAACCGATTTTTGATGGGAAATATGGGTGATCACAAAATAAGCTTGTTTTTCGATTTAAATGCGTTTTAACGAAGTTACAGTCGATTTTATGTTTTCAACCAAAAACCGATTTTTGATGGGAAATATGGGTGATCACAGAATAAGCTTGTTTTTCGATATAAACGTGTTTTAACGAAGTTACAGACGTTTTTATGTGTTCGACAAAAAAATCGATTTTTGATGAGAAATATGGGTGATCACAAAATAAGCTTGTTTTTCGATTTAAACGCGTTTTAACGAAGTTATAGCCGATTTTATGTTTTCGACTAAAGAATAGATTTTTGATGGGAAATATGGGTGATCACAAAATAAGCTTGTTTTTCGATTTAAACGCGTTTTAACGAAGTTACTGCCGATTTTATGATTTCGACTAAAGAATAGATTTTTGATGGGAAATATGGGTGATCACAAAATAAGCTTGTTTTTCTATTTAAATGCGTTTTAACGAAGATACAGTCTATAGTCTAGTCTATAGTCTAGTCTATAGTCTAGTCTATAGTCTAGTCTATAGTCTAGTCTATAGTCTAGTCTATAGTCTAGTCTATAGTCTAGTCTATAGTCTAGTCTATAGTCTAGTCTATAGTCTAGTCTATAGTCTAGTCTATAGTCTAGTCTATAGTCTAGTCTAGAGTCTAGTCTATAGTCTAGTCTATAGTCTAGTCTATAGTCTAGTCTAGAGTCTAGTCTATAGTCTAGTCTATAGTCTAGTCTATAGTCTAGTCTATAGTCTAGTCTATAGTCTAGTCTATAGTCTAGTCTATTAGTCTAGTCTAGTCTAGTCCTATTCTAGTCTATAGTCTAGTCTATAGTCTAGTCTATAGTCTAGTCTATAGTCTAGTCTATAGTCTATAGTCTAGTATAGTCTAGTCTATAGTCTAGTCTATAGTCTAGTCTATAGTCTAGTCTATAGTCTAGTCTATAGTCCTAGTCTATATTCTAGTCTATAGTCTAGTCTATAGTCTAGTCTATAGTCTAGTCTATAGTCTAGTCTATAGTCTAGTCTATAGTCTAGTCTATAGTCTAGTCTATAGTCTAGTCTATAGTCTAGTCTATAGTCTAGTCTATAGTCTAGTCTATAGTCTAGTCTATAGTCTAGTCTATAGTCTAGTCTATAGTCTAGTCTATAGTCTAGTCTATAGTCTAGTCTATAGTCTAGTCTAGTCTAGTCTAGTCTAGTCTATAGTCTAGTCTATAGTCTAGTCTATAGTCTAGTCTATAGTCTAGTCTAGTCTAGTCTATAGTCTAGTCCTATAGTCTAGTCTATAGTCTAGTCTATAGTCTAGTCTAGTCTATCTAGTCTATAGTCTAGTCTTAGTCTAGTCTATAGTCTGTCTATAGTCTAGTCTATAGTCTAGTCTATAGTCTAGTCTATAGTCTAGTCTATAGTCTAGTCTATAGTCTAGTCTATAGTCTAGTCCTATAGTCTAGTCTATAGTCCTTCTAAGTGTAGTCTATAATCTTGTTTACAGTACAGTCTATAGTCTAATCATGGCTTATATATTACCTGCATACTCTTTTCCCCACATTACCCGCTTAAATTCTGCAACCAAAATTTGTTGAGTGTAAAAATATAACAATTTTGTTTAACATTTTTAAGATTAGCCCTTTATAATGCCACCTCTATGCTTAACATTTACGACAATTTATTTAGTTTCCATGTGTGTATGTATGTTTGTTTCTATTTTTAAATAAAAATTAAAACATAAATCAAAATATTAGTTGTTATTTAACATGTAATATTTTATGCAGATAATGGCTGAATGTTTAAATTTACAACATGTACATAAATTTTATTTTATGATAAACATGTTTTTGTATATTTAAATATTTATGAATAATAAATGTATGATTATACACATACACATATACACAAATACACAGATATGTATTGCATGGATACATTTTCAAAACTAGTAGCATAATATCCTGTTGTGAGAGTTGATTATTATTAAGATAATATTGTTTATATAAATACAAATTTACCACAAAAAAATTAGCAAATAACTAACTAACTGACTGACGGACTGAACTAACCATCTAAACTTAATGTGTGAAACTAACAAAATAATGTTGTGGAAAATTAGCAAATATGTAAGTATGTGAGGGTTATAGTAGAGTTGATAAAAAGGGCTTCTACGATCTGTAAGGTATATAACAAGAAATTCTAGATCTATAAGAACCTCAATGGTTGAAACCATCCAAACCAGAAGTTCTTTAGTTTCTCCGATTTGGAGATCGGAAGATATTGAACGTTTCTGAAGACTTCCACAGTATTACGGTGTATCCGGGTGTGACATAAGATTTGAGTCCTTATATTAGGGCGACATCAAGTAGGGGTTTTCTGTGATACTAAACCTGAAACCTCTCCCTTAGTAGATGTATCGGAATCTCTTTAATATAGTATGTTTAAATATTGTGCTAAGAAGGCCTTTGGATAGGCCTGCCAAAACTTTCTGATTTCAACTAGACTTTTATATATAAACACCGATATGGATATTAACATATATAAACATATTTTTATTAGAAACATTTTAAATACTTATGTACATATGTATGCACAGTAGGGTGGCACCAAAACAAAAGTTTTAGAGCAACTCCTTCTTATGGGCTTCGATTAAAATCTACTTACAGACAGATAGAGGTATGTTTTACGCCCTTTTAAGAAGTCAAGGCAGTTATATGCTTCTATCGTCATTTGAAAAATGTATTTAGTCCAGCGGACTGCTAATATTTTCATGCCCAGAACATTAAGAGTTTCAGATTCCTTAATATTTATACCCCTAAATATAGATGGAACAACATTATCTACCATGAGTACCTACGACAACATTGAGTCTTACGGGTGTTAAAAGTCGGTTCCTACATCAAATTCTATAAATACAACTAAAAAGATATCGGTCGTATTCTGTGCACGCTTTTAGGAAAAATGTCGGTTGAAATTTGTAGCGATCTCAATTACTTCAATGTGGTTTTCTTTAATTTTTCAATTGGTGTTACCGACGAATACAATATCTTGAATAATACCTTTCCCATGATATTTGCATATAATTTCGATGAATGCCTGGTAATGACAGAGCAGGGGTTCTCGCATTTAACTGTCCTCTTCTAAAGATGTATATTCGTTTCAACTAGGAGTTTTATAGAAGGAAGCCTGTTAACCCCTGTTGGCTCCATATTTATTCTAATCCACTTTACGCATTTCGTTATTGGTCGGTCTTTTGCCTGGAAGCTAGTGTTGTGATTAGGTAGACGGTAGTATATTTCTGTTACTGGCTCTGCAATATAGAACACCAGGGCCGTTTTGTCCCCCAATTGTACGGCAGCGGGCTTCTACGGGTATGTTCCGCTTGATCTGGAATCGTTGTTTCAAAGATCCCCGAATGGTATGCAATCGGCCACGTTCGATGTTTGTGTATAGCCTATAAGCGTCATTGGTCACGTCTAGTAAAGTAAAGAGTCATTCGGCTATAAGCGCCGCCTCAAATCTTATACATATATACTTCAATGGATGGAATGTCTGGCAACATTTCCAGAACCTAGGTTGACGTAGTACTCATGGCACCACATCCCCCGGTGTATGTTTCCTTGAGGAATGACCCCATCCTGGTGTGATTTCAATCCCAATACCACTGGGACTGTTGGGACTATAAATTGATGATCAAATGTATCCTCGTCCTTTCCTTGAAATGATGTGACATGGGGGGTCAAACCAGAGTACTACATAATCTGGTACTACGTGTGGGCTGTTGCTCGAAGGACTTTGTCCTGGCTAGTCATTTGATTGATGTTCCTTCGGGATCCACGTAGTGGCTGTGGTTTAAACCCAAATTCGGGGGAAGAGAATGTCGTTTAAGTTTCGGTGCAGTTGCCGAAGTTAATAGATAATAGGAGTGACTGTGAAACTAAGCATTGGAAATGAGTTGATGTTAAGCGTTTATGATATAGGATGAAAGTAGGGATACACGGGCGGCTAAGACCCATAGAGTGAGTGTGTCAGATGTTGTTCTCTATGCGTGTATCGGATGTATGAGAAGCATGCTGGGTTGTCCAGGTATGTTCAGAGATAACTCTTTCCACACCAGATTTACCACAGTGTGTTCTCTGTGAGTAACAACAAAGTCATCAGCTTATTTGATTGATTCGTGTTTCGGACTACCGAATACTTATCTAGGTGCTGTTGTCGACTCAATTGAGACCATCCCATCTGAGTGGTTGTAAACGGAAGTGATCTTTTTACATCTCGGAAGTTAAGCAACGGGGCAGCAATGGTCAGAGATTAGATAGCTCGAGGACTCGAGCAAAGTGCTTGCACATGTACCGAAAAAACCGTGTACATGTGCATACACAAGGGGGCGTTGATGCGTCTTCACAAAGCTCACCCTGCGGGTGAAAAAGACCACATGGGAATATTATATTCTCCGCGGACCAAAAAACTGGAAAATAAATAGATAAAAGTTACGGTGCATGGCCTAAATAACCCAGTACCGGCGGCAAGTGTTGATCTACTCGCAAGTCACGTGTCGTCGTCATCCTGCAATCATGAGCAAATGACTACTACGGAGGTGGCTACCTTGGCCTCCGTGGCGGACAATGCGTCCAGTGTACATCATGCCTTTGACAAAAACATAGGGGTGAAAGAGAAGCATGTAGAGAGCTCTAAGCTACCTCAGCCTTTTAATATAGGAGAGGGCTCCGACTCTGAATCCTCATATTATAGAGCAAATGGTGAAAGTGGTGAGTGATAGCATAGCTAAACTATTACTAAGAAAAGACTTTCTGGAGCACAGAAGAGGAAGTTGAAAAAGATGCTTTAGGAAATTGTTAGTCAATCCCACGAAAATCTGACTCTCTCACAAGATCTGAGGCAAAGTGAATCAGGTCTCCTGAGGAGTTGACAACTGAGTATAAATCTAAGAAGAAAAAGAGCTTCATGTCTTCTAATATACATTCAAAGTCAAGCCATACTTCACTCAAAGGAACCTCAAGTCAGAATTCTGCGAGTAGGGGTGACAACGCCAAGCCAGATATTCCGAAGACGAAAGCTCCGGAAAACGAGGAAGAAGAAGCTAAACACTGGAAAAGGAAAAAATCCGCCATCTTACACCAAAGGATGGGGCAGTAAACTAGCTAATGAACGTATACTGGAAATTCTTGGAGGTCAAAATGCTGAGCTGGCCGTGGAGAAATGGGATGTCTTTTACAGGAAAGAAGAACCTGAGGGAATTTTATTTGTAATAGGTATCGACCAAAACTCCATGGCTAGTTTTGCCAAGAATAAAGGTAGGAATTACTTAGCTTCTAGAGCTGTCATAATCAAAATTAGGAAGGTGCCGATTGGAAGGGCTGTTTCATCAAGCCTCAAAAGGGACCCTGAAATACCTAAGACCACAGCATCAGTAGCCACTACTGATAACGTTGAGGAGTCAAATCCTAAAAGCAAGGAAGTTACCACTAACTCGCCAAAAGAAATGCAGCTGCCCTTTCCACAATTGAGAAGGCGCCGATTGAAAAGGCTGTCAAAATCGAGCACTAGAAACACTAAAACACCAAAGACGGAACCCAAAGCATCTTTAGTAAGTACTGGTAATGTTGAAGAGTTAAAACCTAAAAGCGAGAAAAAAATCACTCACACGCCAGAAGACAGAACAGCAGTGATTTCCAAAATTGAGAAGATGACGTTAAAAAGACCTCCATCGGAGCGAGACGGCTACCAACGCTTTGATGGCTAAAACTAACACAGGTAAGACACATATAGCTTTAATCCAGGAACCTTGTTGCGAATCCTCCAAGGTTCACTTAAATTTCCAACTTTTCTACGCTGATACATGGTCTTGCCCGAGAACATCTTATGTCACAAAAACTTATGTTTTCTCCTATCAACAGGATTATGCACATCGGATGCAACGGTGCTGAAGCAGGATCGTGGCAAGATATACCTTACATCTGCTTACCTGCCTTTCGATTTCGCATAGCCTTTTCTGAAGTGAAGCGTTTTCTAATCATTATGTTGTTAAAAGCAAAATGCAGTTGAACGGTGCAAGGTCTGGACTATAGGCAATCTGATATTCTGAATATTTATTTTAGTGCCACCCTAATAAACAGCTATTTTTGAACAATTTATCCAACAATACAAATCACAAGTGCATAAATAAAAACATAATTTATGCAATAGTCTTGTTTGTGTGTGTATGTGTGCGAGTCCATATCAGAGTATTTATATGTGTGGTTAGAGACTAAAATTATGGTATTTGTTTCAAATTGACCATTTTATAGTAAATTTACTGCATGTTATCTGGTAATTTACTAAATAGAGGAATTTATAAATATGAAGGAAAACAAAAAAAAAAAAAAAAAAATTAAAAAAATAATAATCATAATAATAATTTTATATGGGCATACAATGTACAACTAACTAATTTATGGCTTTAAACATCCGGTAGTAGTGAATAAATTATGATTGTGGCAAAATGTTGAAAAAAAAAAATAACAAAATAAATTGATATCAAAAAAGGAAATAAAAACAGGTTTGTATGTGAGCACATAGGCAGTTGCTGGAGAGTCCACCCTAATCGAAGACCAACTAATGGGGGTATGAATGAAGTTAATCCCTTTTGTAAACTGTTAGTTGTAACAACTTAATTTTAGTTGCAACACGAACTGTTTATAAAATATTTCTTTTTCTTTTATTGCCTTTAAAAATGGAAATTTATGATTTCAAAGGAACCCAAAATTACTAGAAACCCCATATAAAAACTTCACACCATAATTGTAATACATTACATGTTATATTTTATGACTTTGCACTTCAAAATCGTATGTGATCGGTTATAAACTTTAAACTTAACACTTCTACTTAAAAAAGCTTGAAAACAAACACTTCAAAATTTTCCCAAAAAAAAACCAACCAAACAACAACAGCTTTGGCCTTTAACACCATATGTCAGCACTACAATTGCTAAGAAATAAGAAAAAAACTATATATAATTTGAAAATATTATGATTATATCGAACACTTTATCAAAATCAAGAAAACCAAACTATCAGAGCTATTAACACATCATTTATTAAGAAATAAAATCAATTGTTACGATCACAAAAATACACTTGAAATAATATTGATGTCTAAATGCAGTCAAATCAAACGTTTCACCAATATAAGAAGAAGCAGCCAGCCCACATGCTCAGTCATTCCCTCTTACTAATATCATACTACAACTGAAGTTTTTCCTATAACAGACTCTCAAGTGTCTTTTGATTAATTACGAATGTTGTTTGTTGGCTTTAGTTGATGAACATTGTAGTCTCAAATGTATTGAGTGATACCAATCAAAATATTTATTTAAGTTTTATAGGGGAATAACAGCTAAAATTAACCTCTAATTGTGTTCAATTGATCCATGCTAAGAAAAATAACAACAACAACAAGTAGAATAGAGATGATACCGGCGGCAAGGAGAGAAAATTTCAAAGAGTATTACCATGATGTTTGAGTACATGGCTCCATTGATGATGTTAGGAGTTTGAATATAATGTTAAATCTATTATAGGATTGCCAAGTGTTAAGAAAAGTTGTGTTTTTTGAAATTCAAAAGATCAATACTTTAGTTTTTGATCTGCCATTAATGCAAACCTATGGGTCACGTTTTCTTGAAGCTTTTTTCATCTACAAGATCAATACTTTAACTTAAATACAATGCAAATCCGAAAACAAAAATTCGGACATATTTCTGAGACAAATTATTGGGCTTTCTTTTGACTTCTGGCTCTTAATCTACTGATGAGACTAAGTCTTCGATGTCGATCTCCTAACCACACAAATTCTTTGCTTCTATCTCAATCAATTTTTTAATAAGATAAGAGACAAATTATTGAGCTTTCTTTCGACAAAATCCTATCTCTGATCCTTGATCGGCTAATATATTCAACCTAGAGATAAATTTGTTGTTTTTTTCTTTCGAGAAGAGCAGTGTTCTAGTTCAGTTCTCGTTCAGTTGTAGTTCTGTTGTAGATCAGTTCTAGTTCAGTTCTCGAGAAGATCAGTATTCTAGTTCAGTTCTCGAGAAGATCAGTATTCTAGTTCAGTTCTAGTTCAGTTCTAGTTCAGTTCTAGTTCAGTTCTAGTTCAGTTCTAGTTCAGTTCTAGTTCAGTTCTAGTTCAGTTCTAGTTCAGTTCTAGTTCAGTTCTAGTTCAGTTCTAGTGTTCTAGTTCAGTTCTAGTTCAGTTCTAGTTCAGTTCTAGTTCAGTTCTAGTTCAGTTCTAGTTCAGTTCTAGTTCAGTTCTAGTTCAGTTCTAGTTCAGTTCTAGTTCAGTTCTAGTTCAGTTCTAGTTCAGTTCTAGTTCAGTTCTAGTTCAGTTCTAGTTCAATTCTGGTTCAGTTCTAGTTCAGTTCTAGTTCAGTTGTAGTTCAGTTGTAGTTCAGTTCTAGTTCAGTTCTAGTTCAGTTCTAGTTCAGTTCTAGTTCAGTTCTAGTTCAGTTCTAGTTCAGTTCAAGTTCAGTTCAAGTTCAGTTCTAGTTCAGCTCTAGTTCAGTTCTAGTTCAGTTCTAGTTCAGTTCTAGTTCAGTTCTAGTTCAGTTCTGGTTCAGTATTCTATACTAGAGAACAGACAGTACTGTCTCTACTCTATAGAGAACAGACAGTACTGTCCCCACTCTATACTAGAGAACATACAGTAGTGTCTCTACTCCATACTGGAGAATAGACGGTACTGTCTCTACTCTATAGTGAAGAACAGACTGTACTGTCTCTACTTTGTACTAGAGAATAGACAAAACTGTCTCCACTTTATATCTGAGAACATACAGTACTGTCCATACTCTTTGCTAGAGAACAGGCATACTGTCTCTATTCTATAGTAGAGAACTGACAGTATTGTCTTTACTCTATAATAGAAAACATAATAGAATCCAGTCTCTACTCTATACTAGAGGACAGGCAATACTGTCTAAACTCTATACAAGAGAACATATAGTCTTGTCTAACCTCTGCACTAGAGAACCGACAGTACTGCCTCTACTCTATAGTGGAGAATAGGTAATACTGTATCTAATCTATACTAGAGAATAGACAAAACTGTTTCCACTCTATACTTGAGAACAGACAATACTGTCTCTTCTTTTTGCTAGAGAACATGGCCACTCTACTTTAGCAAACATATGTTTTCTTCATGAAAAAAGAACAACTGTCGATATGTTGCTGATGCTGTTTCAAGTATTTGCTGTTGTTGTTATTTTGGTTGTTATTGCAAGCGACCAATGTTGTTCTTGTTATTATTGTGTTAGTTGATTTTTGTTGTTACAATTACTTTAAATTGTTAGTTGCATGATGTTATTAATGTTTCTTTATTTTGTTCACTCAACATGGGTGCTCGTTCAATTCCTGCCACTAACATACAACAAATATAAGTATGTTGTATGCAACGCTTGCTAACACTGTTGTTTGCCAACACAACACAACCAGCACAGAAACATAACACACACACAGACAATAATAACAACAAAAGCGGGGAAAAAACTACTTTGATCTCTATGTTGTATGTTTTTGATCTCTTTGATTGATCAATTAAATTAATTTGTAAACAAGTATAAAGTGACTTTTGACTTTGTTTGTGGTTGGGGATTTATTTAGTTGTTTCTATAAATTTGTGTTTATTTTGTATATTTTTCAGAAAAATTTCAGTGCATTTTATATTTTTAATGATAAAAAATTAGATGGTGTTGCTTTTCTAAGCGCATATAATTAATTTTAAAATAAATGAAAACATTTTCAGTTTGAATTCATTTTTGTTTTTCCTCGCTTTTGTAGTTTAACATCATGCTGTGTGGTGGCATAGAGCTGCTTATGAAGTGTTTGTGAAAAATGTTTGAAGTCTGTACTTGAGAAAAATTTTTTAAATACTTTGTAATAAAAACTGAACTAAAATTGTAATTAAGATTGATTTGTGTTTCCAGCCATCATAGATAGGATTATAAATTATAATCTTTTGTGGGGATTAATGATTTGTCTAATTTTCTTTAACAGTTAGTGCAAGAGATAATTAAAATGCTGTGCGGAAGATAAATTGAAAGTAATAATAGTTGCAATTATATTAGAAAAGTTTGATCTGATATTATAACCGATTCATTTAAAATACTTAACTCTAACACTCTAACGTAAAAAACATTTTTTTTTTGTGAAAGCAAAAACCTCTAATTTAGAACAGAAAAACAATTATGTAGAAAACGTTCGAATACCCGTAAGTAAGTGGTAACAATTTAGACAATCATTTCAGTAAACACTCAAAATTTTACGTACGTAAAACAGAATTTGTATATCACAACATCACCTTGAGTGGATATGGGTTCCAGAGCATAGAACATCCAGGGAAATGAAATATCTAATGAATGCGCAACCAGGCGATCGTCCCTAGACTTAACCTTTGCGCAATGGGATGGATATTCACACTGCTCTAGTGACCCTATCAAAATTGATGGATGATTGGGCCTCGAGTGAGACAGAACTCAGGTGGTCAAATATCACCACTTGTAGAATATCGAGCACTGTATGATTAGACTTATGTGGGAATGTATGGGCTACCCACTTTATAGCCACTGTAGAAGCTGTTTGGATGAAGAACAAGTGGAATCGGTATAACACCTTCTATATGGCTGCCCATTGGTAGAGCTCTTTTCCACGATCAACAAATTTTTATTTTCTCGTATTAAGTACATTAATACGCATCGTTTTAGAGGTATCGCTGCAGTAAATTGTTCCACAGGACACTATAACGTGGGTGTATGTGTTTGTATTATTGTATAAAAAGCAATCGAAAATACACTTTCGAATCGTCAAATTGAAACTGTTGAGGTTGCTGATGACACAAGTATCGTCCAGAGTGAACGAAAATTCCTGCTATCAGTACTCCATAATATACTTTAGCATTCGCTTCTAGGTGCTACCAGTACCTCTAGTCTGCAGCAACTATAAGTGCATCCCCGGTCTCTTCTTGCCTTGGTTTGACATGGGGTCGAACCAGGGCACTATATAAAACGGGAACCGGTAGCGCACAGGGCACAGTCTCGGACTTTGTCTCATCCTGGTTATTGTAGTGGAAGCTAGAAGATATAAATATTGTTCAGAATACTAAGGCACGGTAAAATCGATAAGTGTAGTGGAACTAGGCGTAGGTAATGAGTTGGGGTCAAGCTTAAATACGGAATAGTTAGTTAGTTAGTTAGTTAGTTAGTTAGTTAGTTAGTTAGTTAGTTAGTAGTTAGTTCGTTAGTTAGTTAGTTAGTTAGTTAGTTAGTTAGTTAGTTAGTTAGTTTAGTTAGTTAGTTAGTTAGTAGTAAGTTAGTTAGTTAGTTAGTTGTAGTTAGTTAGTTAGTTAGTAGTAGTTAGTTAGTTAGTTAGTTAGTTAGTTAGTAGTAGTTGTTTAGTTAGTTAGTTAGTTAGTTAGTTAGTTAGTAGTTAGTTAGTTAGTTCGTTAGTTAGTAGTTAGTTAGTTAGTAGTTAGTTAGTTAGTTAGTTAGTTAGTTAGTTAGTTAGTTAGAGTTAGTTAGTTAGTTAGTTAGTTAGTAGTTAGTTAGTTAGTTAGTTAGTAGTTAGGTTAGTTAGTTAGTTAGTTAGTTAGTTAGTTAGTTAGTTAGTTAAGTTAGTTAGTTAGTTAGTTAGTTAGTTAGTTAGTTAGTTAGTTAGTTAGTTAGTTAGTTAGTTAGTTAGTTTAGTTAGTTAGTTTAGTTAGTTAGTTAGTTAGTTAGTTAGTTAGTTAGTTAGTTAGTTAGTTAGTAGTTAGTAGTTAGTAGTTAGTTAGTTAGTTAGTTAGTTAGTGTTAGTTAGTTAGTAGTTAGTTAGTTAGTTAGTTAGTTAGTTAGTTAGTTAGTTAGTTAGTTAGTTAGTTAGTAGTTAGTTAGTTAGTAGTTAGTTAGTTAGTTAGTTAGTTAGTTAGTAGTTAGTTAGTTAGTTAGTTAGTTAGTTAGTTAGTTAGTTAGTTAGTTAGTTAGTAGTAGTTAGTTAGTTAGTTAGTTAGTAGTTAGTGTTAGTTAGTTAGTTAGTTAGTTAGTTAGTTAGTTAGTTACTTGTTAGTTAGTTAGTTAGTTAGTTAGTTAGTTAGTTAGTAGTTAGTTAGTAGTTAGTTAGTTAGTTAGTTAGTAGTTAGTTAGTTAGTTAGTTAGTTAGTTAGTTAGTTAGTTAGTTAGTTAGTAGTACTTAGTTAGTTAGTTAGTTAGTTAGTTAGTTAGTTAGTTAGTTAGTTAGTTAGTTAGTAGTTAGTTAGTTAGTTAGTTAGTTAGTTAGTTAGTTAGTTAGTTAGTTAGTTAGTTAGTTAGTTAGTTAGTTAGTTAGTTAGTTAGTTAGTTAGTTAGTTAGTTAGTTAGTTAGTTAGTTAGTTAGTTAGTTAGTTAGTTAGTTAGTTAGTTAGTTAGTTAGTTAGTTAGTTAGTTAGTTAGTTAGTAGTTAGTTAGTTAGTTAGTTAGTTAGTTAGTTAGTTAGTTAGTAGTTAGTGTTAGTAGTTAGTTAGTTAGTTAGTTAGTTAGTTAGTTAGTTAGTTAGTTAGTTAGTTAGTTAGTTAGTTAGTTAGTTAGTTAGTTAGTAGTTAGTTAGTTAGTTAGTTAGTTAGTTAGTTAGTTAGTTAGTTAGTTAGTTAGTTAGTAGTTAGTTAGTTAGTAGTTAGTAGTTAGTTAGTTAGTTAGTTAGTTAGTTAGTTAGTTAGTTAGTTAGTTAGTTAGTTAGTTAGTTAGTTAGTTAGTTAGTTAGTTAGTTAGTTAGTTAGTTAGTTAGTTAGTTAGTTAGTTAGTTAGTTAGTTAGTTAGTTAGTTAGTTAGTTAGTTAGTTAGTTAGTTAGTTAGTTAGTTAGTTAGTTAGTTAGTTAGTTAGTAGTTAGTTAGTTAGTTAGTTAGTTAGTAGTTAGTTAGTTAGTTAGTTAGTTAGTTAGTTAGTTAGTTAGTTAGTTAGTTAGTTAGTTAGTTAGTTAGTTAGTTAGTTAGTTAGTTAGTTAGTTAGTTAGTTAGTTAGTTAGTTAGTTAGTTAGTTAGTTAGTTAGTTAGTTAGTTAGTTAGTTAGTTAGTTAGTTAGTTAGTTAGTTAGTTAGTTAGTTAGTTAGTTAGTTAGTTAGTTAGTTAGTTAGTTAGTTAGTTAGTTAGTTAGTTAGTTAGTTAGTTAGTTAGTTAGTTAGTTAGTTAGTTAGTTAGTTAGTTAGTTAGTTAGTTAGTTAGTTAGTTAGTTAGTTAGTTAGTTAGTTAGTTAGTAGTTAGTTAGTTAGTTAGTAGTAGTTAGTTAGTTAGTTAGTTAGTTAGTGTTAGTTAGTAGTTAGTTAGTAGTTAGTTAGTTAGTTAGTTAGTTAGTTAGTGTTAGTTAGTAGTTAGTTAGTTAGTTAGTTAGTAGTTAGAGTTAGTTAGTTAGTTAGTTAGTTAGTTAGTTAGTTAGTTAGTTAGTTAGTTAGTTAGTAGTTAGTTAGTAGTTAGTTAGTTAGTTAGTTAGTTAGTTAGTTAGTTAGTTAGTTAGTTAGTTAGTTAGTTAGTTAGTTAGTTAGTTAGTTAGTTAGTAGTTAGTTAGTTGTAGTTAGTTAGTTAGTCTAGTTAGTTAGTTAGTTAGTTAGTTAGTTAGTTAGTTAGTAGTTAGTTAGTTAGTTAGTAGTAGTTAGTTAGTTAGTTAGTTAGTTAGTTAGTTAGTTAGTTAGTTAGTTAGTTAGTTAGTTAGAGTTAGTTAGTTAGTTAGTAGTTAGTTAGTTAGTTAGTTAGTTAGTTAGTTAGTTAGTTAGTAGTTAGTTAGTTATAGTTAGTTAGTTAGTTAGTTAGTTAGTTAGTTAGTTAGTTAGTAGTTAGTTTTTAGTTTAAAACATTAAAAGTATTTTTTATCGAATTTTTTCAATTTATTTCATTTAACTTTTTCCTTTCAAATATTTTCTTCAGTAACAAACCATTAAAATTTTCCAAAACTGCAGTTCATTACCTTTCCAACGATATATAATAAGTATTATTTTACTATAAACATGCTTTAAAATAAACCAGCAAAACCTACTCCTTGAACAAAAGAAGCAATTCAAGGAAAACAAAATGCTGCTTACTATGCGCTTCTCATTAATCCATGTACCAAACGCAAAAAGATATTAGCTGCTTTTTTTGTTGTTTTTACGAATACATACGTTAAAAACGCTTAAGTAAACATTTACTAACGAAGAATACTTATTTTACAATAATATTACAGTTGTATTGGGAGTACAACCAATTTGCTTGTTAAAGATGTTGATATAATTTTGCTATTTTAAATAAATTAATTTCACTAAAAAAATCATATTTTTAGAGGAAAATAAATTGTTAGTTAAAACCAGATTTTTAATGAAAAACTTATTATTTTTTAAATTAATTTTTTTTAAGTTTCAGTTATTTTTTGGATTTATTTGTACCTACTCGCACCACTATCACTTATGTTGCCATACATGACATAAAAACCATTCACACTTTTATTTAGCACATAAATTTTAGCAAGAAAAAAATTTGAACATAAATACCAAAGTAAAACACTCTAGTACTACGTAGTATTTTACCAAACATAACGACGACAATGACGACGACAGAGACAATCAACCCTCATTTTTCTGTACATTTTGGCATTTAACAGTATCATACTACTATATGTAACGAAATGTGGCAGTTTAAAAAAAAACAGCAACAACAAATTTATTTACGGTCTAAATATAGGGAACTCATACCCATTTGAACCTCATACCTTAAAGTACTAGCTTCAAAGCCAAATACAACAAATGTATCTGTAAAGTTTGTATTTTTTTTTTTTTTGTATACGATCATTTTTACTAGTTATACTTATTTTTTCGTTTTTAACAACATTGCAATAAATTTAACAAAAAAATGTGTAAATTATAAATACGAGCAATTATTTAAACTCTACTTAACAAATTACTTTACCGCATATGGGGTTATTTTTAAAAATTACGACTTGCAGATACTTCAACCAACTCAATAGTACATGTTTGTATGTGTGTATGTTTAAGCTCATATGTGTATATGTTTATTTTTCAGAAAAGTGTTGAATGTTTATTTATTTGTTTCTTACTTATTGTGGCAAGCAACAAAAAAAAGAAGCACAACAAAAACAAAAACTTAAGTAATTTAGATATTTTATGGCAAGAAAATAAAAAAAGTGAAATATGTGTCATATAGTGATAAACATTTTTATGGTAAATTGTGATTTATACATACTAAGTTATATGAACACATTTTACCCTTAAATAGTATTTATTTCTTTCGTATTATGTATATGTGTATATATGTATATGTACTTAAATAAGAGCCATGTATTTAACTTTTGCAAAGGAAACAATTTACTGTAACAAAGTATGAAAACATCAACAGCAAATGTATGATGATGTACTTAGAGGCCATATCAGTTAACTTCTTCATTGGTTCTTTTGCCTTGGAAGAACATAATTTAAGTAATTGCTTATTTAAGCAATTTAAAATGCATACAGATGAGTTCAGAGAATATTATGGGGGAAATGACTGCTAATAGTTCTTAGGTATTGTATGTTATAGATTATTTAATTATATATAGTATATTACTAGAATGTGTGAGTTTTACCAGGGCACAAAATTTAACAGAAAAATTATATATTTAAAATACTGAATTAAAACTGAACTAGAACTGAACTAGAACTGAACTAGAACTGAACTAGAACTGAACTAGAACTGAACTAGAACTGAACTAGAACTGAACTAGAACTGAACTAGAACTGAACTAGAACTGAACTAGAAACAGAACTGAACTAGAACTGAACTAGAACTGAACTAAACTGAACTAGAACTGAACTAGAACTGAACAGACGAACTAGACGGAACTAGAACTGAACTAGAACTGAACTAGAACTGAACTAGAAACTGAACTAGAACTGAACTAGAACTGACTAGAACTGAACTAGAACTGAACTAGAACTGAACTAGAACTGAACTAGAACTGAACTAGAACTGACCTAAGAAACTTGAACTAGAACTGAACTAGAACTGAACTAGAACTGAACTTAACTGACTAGAACTAGAACTGAACTAGAACTGAACTAGATGAACTAGAACTGAACTAGAACTGAACTAGAACTGAACTAGAACTGAACTATAACTGAACTAGAACTGAACTAGAACTGAACTAGAACTGAATAGAAACTGAACTAGAACTGAACTAGAACTGAACTAGAACTGAAACTAGAACTGAAACTAGAACTGAACTAACTGAACTAGAACTGAACTAAACTGAACTAGAACTAGAACTAGAAACGAACTGAACTAGAACTGAACTAGAACTGAACTAGAACTGAACTAGACTGAACTGAACTAGAACTGAACTATAGAACTGAACTAGAACTGAACTGAACTAGAACTGAACTAGACTGAACTAGAACTGAACTAGAACTGAACTAGAACTGAACTAGAACTGAACTAGAACTGAACTAGAACTGAACTAGAACTGAACTGAACTAGAACTGAACTAGAACTGAACTAGAACTGAACTAGAACTGAACTAGAAACTGAACTGAACTGAACTAGAACTGAACTGAACTAGAACTGAACTGAACTGAACTGACTGAACTAGAACTGAACTAGAACTGAACTAGAACTGAACTAGAACTGAACTAGAACTGAACTAGAACTGAACTAGAACTGAACTAGAACTGAACTAGAACTGAACTAGAACTGAACTAGAACTGAACTAGAACTGAACTGAACTAGAACTGAACTAGAACTGAACTGGAACTAGAACTGAACTAGAACTGAACTAAACTGAACTAATCGCATATGAAAGCCAAATCATAAAATTTATATTATTTTTCCTCACCCATTTTGGTAAGGTATCTAAATTTTCAAATAACTTTCAAATGCTAACATCTATTTTCATTTTAAAAATTTCCAATTTTTTGATAAATCAGCAACAACATCATTATCTTTGCATTCATTCATTCAATACAATATTTCTCGAGTTGTTTTTTTATTATGGCTGTTGTTGTTAGTTTAATTCAAATCACTGACGAGTCATCTATCATCGACTATTAATGGATTTTTTCTACAAATACTTACAAACGGAGGAGGCATAGTTCCTGTATTTTAGTGCATGTACGAAAATCTATTGATAAAAAACTAAAGAAAATAAATAAAAATACTGCAGTCATTTGAAAACGATAGTAATAAATTATAAAGAGAAATTATAGAAAATTTGTTTAACATGATAGATGAAAAACTACTGGGGTTTGTGAAATACAAAAATTAACGAAAAATAAATGAACGGGAAAAAAACGCAAATCCACATGAATGATATATTATAACAGTTGGATACCATAACCCGTATATTGATTTTTTTGGGAAGGGAAAATTGATTAATCTATACATTTAAAATGAAATGAAAAGAAATTGATTTTCTTAAATAAATAATTTTTTAGATTTCTTTTCAAAGTTTTATTTGGACAGTAAATTGACAGCGGCTATTAAAAGGTCATCATCATCATCAACTTCACACTTAAATAGATGAACAAAAAATAGCGAGAGAATAAATTACTGATTAAAGATAATGATGATAAGATAATTATAATTTGTGTGAAAAAACTTTTTAGATTTATAATTGAATAAAATTGTTGAAGTGTCAGACTGTCTACGTTTAAATTATATATTTTTTAATTTCGCACTTTTAAGACATTGTATTTTGTAGATGTACAAAGTATTAACTAAACATGTGTGATTTTACGATAAATAAGTCCTGACCAGTGTTGTCTACTAACTTTAGTTATAAATCGTAATCTAATAACTTTAGTTATGATGTGTCGTTTGAAAAATATTTTATTCTTTGTATGCAACTAACTAACTAACTAACTAACTAACTAACTAACTAACTACTAACTAACTAACTACAACTAACTAACTAACTAACTAACTAACTAACTAACTAACTAACTAACTAACTAACTAACTAACTAACTAACTAACTAACTAACTAACTACTAACTAACTAACTAACTAACTAACTAAACTAACTAACTAACTAACTAACTACTAACTAACTACTAACTACTAACTAACTAACTACTAACTAACTAACTAACTAACTAACTAACTAACTAACTAACTAAACTAACTAACTAACTAACTAACTAACTACTAACTAACTAACTAACTAACTAACTAACTACTAACTAACTAACTAACTAACTAACTAACTAACTAACTAACTAACTACTAACTAACTACTACTAACTAACTAACTAACTAACTAACTAACTAACTAACTACTAACTAACTACTACTAACTAACTAACTAACTAAACTAACTAACTAACTAACTACTAACTAACTACTAACTAACTAACTAACTAACTAACTAACTACTAACAAACTAACTAACTAACTAACTAACTAACTAACTAACTACTAACTAACTAACTAAACTAACTAACTAACTAACTAACTAACTAACTAATACTACTAACTAACTAGACTACTAACTAACTACTACTAAACTAACTACTAACTAACTAACTAACTAACTAACTAACTAACTAACTAAGCTAACTAACTAAACTAACTAACTAACTAACTGAACTAACTAACTAACTAACTAACTAACTAACTAACTAACTAACGAACTAACTAACTAACTAACTAACTAACTAACTAACTAACTAACTAACTAACTAACTAACTAACTAACGAACTAACTAACTACTAACTAACTAAACTAACTAACTAACTAACTAACTAACTAACTAACTAAAACTAACTACTAACTACCACTAACTACTACCTACTAACTAACTAACTACTAACTAACTAACTAACTAACTAACTAACTAACTACTAACTACTAACTAACTACTACCTAACTAACTAAACTAACTAACTAACTAACTAACTAACTAACTAACTAACTACTACTAACTAACTAACTACTAACTACACTAACTAACTAACTAACTAACTACCTAACTAACTAACTAACTAACTAACTAACTAACTAACTAACTAACTAACTAACTAACTAACTAACTAACTAACTAACTAACTAACTAACTAACTAACTAACTAACTAACTAACTAACTAACTAACTACTAACTAACTAACTAACTAACTAACTAACTAACTACTAACTAACTAACTACCTAACTAACTACTAACTAACTAACTACTAACTAACTAACTAACTAACTAACTAACTAACTAACTAACTATCTAACTAACCATGTTGGTCCTTCTTAACATTGGCAACTTGGCAACCCTTTTTTCAACCTTCCCTTTCATTATATGAATTAAGCTTAAAATCTACACGCAATACTTTTTTTCGTTATCTGTCAAGAAATACTTTTGAAAAAAAAACAACACCATATTAAAAGATTTCATATGGGGGTTTTCTTTTGTGGCTCACTAAAAAACAATCATACACTCACACACCACATAAGACATACATTATTTTTTTCAGTTGTTGTTTTTTTGCCCTCTCAGTGTGCTTTAAAGCTTAAAGAGATGACGCTTACTTTGACAGTTAATACTGACATATAAACTGACAGTTTTAAATTGAGGCTGTTGTATTTTGATGGCATGTCATGTCAGTTGTTTTAATTTTTTGCTTTTTTTTTCGTTTAAAATCTTAAGAGCTTAAAAATGAAATAAGATAAACAACAACAGAAAAAAAAATTTTGAACTGACGCTTTCAGTTGTTATCTGTTTCTTTATAATGTGAGTCATTATTATAGTCATTTGTCGGCTTAAACTACTGTCTTGGTGTTGAATGACAGTAGTGTTAATGCGTTTTTTTTTTTTTTTTTTTTTTTTTTTTTGTAAAAAAATGTTATAAGATGAAGTACATTTTTGGAAATTTGGCTGTTTTTTAGTGAAATTTTTTCCAGTGAAAATTTTTTGGAGTTTGTAATTAAGTGCAAGTATTTGGGTTGCTCTTTGAAGTATTTATTCGAAATGAAATGTGATTAAGTTTTGGTATTAAAACAATTAATTAGCAATGCAGACAATTTCAATTTGTTTGCTTTCTGCTTTAAAATGTTCTTTTAAACTACAATTACTTTTGAAATAGAACTGAACTAGAACTGTACTACAACTGTACTAACGACTAAACTAGAACTGAACTAGAACTGAACTAGAACTGAACTAGAATGAACTAGAACTGAACTAGAACTGAACTAGAACTGAACTAGAACTGAACTGAACTGAACTAGAACTGAACTAGAACTGAACTAGAACTGAACTAGAACTGAACTAGAACTGAACTAGAACTGAACTAGAACTGAACTAGAACTGAACTAGAACTGAACTAGAACTGAACTAGAACTGAACTAGAACTGAACTAGAACTGAACTAGAACTGAACTAGAACTGAACTAGAACTGAACTAGAGAACTGAACTAGAACTGAACTAGAACTGAACTAGAACTGAACTAGAACTGAACTAGAACTGAACTAGAACTGAACTAGAACTGAACTAGAACTGAACTAGAACTGAACTAGAACTGAACTAGAACTGAACTAGAACTGAACTAGAACTGAACTAGAACTGAACTAGAACTGAACTAGAACTGAACTAGAACTGAACTAGAACTGAACTAGAACTGAACTAGAACTGAACTAGAACTGAACTAGAACTGAACTAGAACTGAACTAGAACTGAACTAGAACTGAACTAGAACTGAACTAGAACTGAATTAGAACTGAACTAGAACTGAACTAGAACTGAACTAGAACTGAACTAGAACTGAACTAGAACTGAACTAGAACTAAACTAGAACTGAACTAGAACTAAACTAGAACTGAACTAGAACTGAACTAGAACTGAACTAGAACTGAACTAGAACTGAACTAGAACTGAACTAGAACTGAACTAGAACTGAACTAGAACTGAACTAGAACTGAACTAAACTGAACTAGAACTGAACTAGAACTGAACTAGAACTGAACTAGAACTGAACTAGAACTGAACTAGAACTGAACTAGAACTGAACAAGAACTGAACTAGAACTGAACTAGAACTGAACTAGAACTGAACTAGAACTGAACTAGAACTGAACTAAAACTGAACTAGAACTGAACTATAACTGAACTAGAACTGAACTAGAACTAAACTAGAACTGAACTAGAACTGAACTAGAACTGAACTAAAACTGAACTAGAACTGAACTAGAATTGAACTAGAACTGAACTAGAACTGAACTAGAACTGAACAAGAACAAACTAGAACTGAACTAGAACTGAACTAGAACTGAACTAGAACTGAACTAGAACTGAACTAGAACTGAACTAGAACTGAACTAGAAACTGAACTAGAACTGAACTAGAACTGAACTAGAACTGAACTAGAACTGAACTAGAACTGAACTAGAACTGAACTAGAACTGAACTAGAACTGAACTAGAACTGAACTAGAACTGAACTAGAACTGAACTAGAAACTGAACTAGAACTGAACTAGAACTGAACTAGAACTGAACTAGAACTGAACTAGAACTGAACTAGAACTGAACTAGAACTGAACTAGAACTGAACTAGAACTGAACTAGAACTGAACTAGACTGAACTAGAACTGAACTAGAACTGAACTAGAACTGAACTAGAACTGAACTAGAACTGAACTAGAACTGAACTAGAACTGAACTAGAACGAACTAGAACTGAACTAGAACTGAACTAGAACTGAACTAGAACTGAACTAGAACTGAACTAGAACTGAACTAGAACTGAACTAGAACTGAACTAGAACGAACTAGAACTAGAACTGAACTAGAACTGAACTAGAACTGAACTAGAACTGAACTAGAACTGAACTAGAACTGAACTAGAACTGAACTAGAACTAGAACTGAACTAGAACTGAACTAGAACTGGAACTGAACTAGAACTGAACTAGAACTAGAACTGAACTAGAACTGAACTAGAACTGAACTAGAACTGAACTAGAACTGAACTAGAACTGAACTAGAACTGAACTAGAACTGAACTAGAACTGAACTAGAACTGAACTAGAACTGAACTAGAACTGAACTAGAACTGAACTAGAACTGAACTAGAACTGAACTAGAACTGAACTAGAACTGAACTAGAACTGAACTAGAACTGAACTAGAACTGAACTAGAACTGAACTAGAACTGAACTAGAACTGAACTAGAAACTGAACTAGAACTGAACTAGAACTGAACTAGAACTGAACTAGAACTGAACTAGAACTGAACTAGAACTGAACTAGAACTGAACTAGAACTGAACTAGAACTGAACTAGAACTGAACTAGAACTGAACTAGAACTGAACTAGAACTGAACTAGAACTGAACTAGAACTGAACTAGAACTGAACTAGAACTGAACTAGAACTGAACTAGAACTGAACTAGAACTGAACTAGAGAATGAACTAGAACTGAACTAGAACTGAACTAGAACTGAACTAGAACTACTAGAACTGAACTAGAACTGAACTAGAACTGAACTAGAACTGAACTAGAACTGAACTAGAACTGAACTAGAACTGAACTAGAACTGAACTAGAACTGAACTAGAAACTGAACTAGAACTGAACTAGAACTGAACTAGAACTGAACTAGAACTGAACTAGAACTGAACTAGAACTGAACTAGAACTGAACTAGAACTGAACTAGAAACTGAACTAGAACTGAACTAGAACTGAACTAGAACTGAACTAGAACTGAACTAGAACTGAACTAGAACTGAACTAGAACTGAACTAGAACTGAACTAGAACTGAACTAGAACTGAACTAGAACTGAACTAGAACTGAACTAGAACTGAACTAGAACTGAACTAGAACTGAACTAGAACTGAACTAGAACTGAACTAGAACTGAACTGGAACTGAACTGGAACTGAACTAGAACTGAACTAGAACTGAACTAGAACTAGAACTCAACTAGAACTCAACTAGAACTGAACTAGAACTGAACTAGAACTGAACTAGAACTGAACTAGAACTGAACTAGAACTGAACTAGAACTGAACTAGAACTGAACTAGAAACTGAACTAGAACTGAACTAGAACTGAACTAGAATTGAACTAGAACTGAACTAGAACTGAACTAGAACTGAACTAGAACTGAACTAGAACTGAACTAGAACTGAACTAGAACTGAACTAGAACTGAACTAGAACTGAACTAGAACTGAACTAGAACTGAACTAGAACTGAACTAGAACTAGAACAGAACAAAAACTGAGCTAAAACTGAAATGGAACAAAGTAAACTTCACAACTGAACTATAACTCCATCGTTTAAGAAACCTTTTCCACAACCTCTGCTACATCATTTATTTTCCTTAATTAACAACTTGGAAATAAATTTACAGAAATAAAACAATTTATTTTAAAAAGCAAATTACAGGATATTTACACAATATTTTTTTAACTTCATTTCCTTGCATGTCAAATAAATATATACAATTCGTAAGAAACAGTATATTTATGTTTTTCTTTTACCTTTTTGAGAACAAGGTTTTAAAAAGAGTTAAAATGTGTTGTGCCAAAACAAATGTGTAACACAAATTACATACAAATAAGTATAATACAATACTTTACAAATGTACTTTATTATTAAACGTTATAAAATGAAATTACAACAAAATGTTCAAATGTCTGTATTTATTAAACATACAATTTGAAGTAAATATTCGTTTCTTCATTGCTTTTAGGATTGTGCTTGTAGTGTTAGCTGAGAAGTTGCTTCATGTACAATTCATATTGACTTAACAGAAGTGAATTTACAGTTGGCTACAAATTACTTCCGGTTTTTAAGTTTTTATTTTTGCTAAAGTACAGGAAAAAAATATAAACAGAAACAAATAAATAAATAGAAAATAAAGCGAAAAACAACATGTACTTTAAGAATTAAGGAATCATTTAGAATTGTATGTTATGGCTTTAGATATCCTTTCAAATACATATAGTACGAGAACAGGTTAAGAATTATTTAGAACAATCATTACTAGTTCAGTATATGAAGAAATTTTAAAATTTCCCTCTTATTTGCTAACATTAACATCCCCACACTCTCTTGTTACGCTCTCTTCTCACTTTATATAAAATTAAGTATTTTGCGGTTATTTCTAGTTGGTAAATAGAAACATCAATGAAATTTATAACATTGCATGTTATGTGAGTTTGTATGTACTCAGCACTTAGCATTTCTTGTACTATATGATTTCGTTTCTTCGGTTTGCTCACCACCTTTTCCCTCTCTATTAAATTTATGGTGCCAAATAAATTACAGTTGATATTTATGGTAGTTAAAAAGGAATCGGAAATATATTTGGTGTTAATTTCGAAAGATTTGTGTTTTCTAAGGAGAAATGATTTTCTACATTTACAAAATACCAAAATTGTAAAAACAAAAGGTGTGAATCATGAAGGATTTTTAAAATTAAAGTAAAAATGGATTAATGAGTCTACATTTCAACAAACGTTTACAAATAAATTGTTCTAAACCAGCACTCAACTAGAACTGAACTAGAACTCAACTAGAACTGAACTAGAACTGAACTAGAACTGAACTAGAACTGAACAGAACTGAACCAGAACTGAACTAGAACTGAACTAGAACTGAACTAGAATGAACTAGAACTGAACTAGAACTGAAACTAGAACTGAACTAGAACTGAACTAGAACTGAACTAGAACTGAACTAGAACTGAACTAGAACTGAACTAGAACTGAACTAGATGAACTAGAACTGAACTAGAACTGAACTAGAACTGAACTAGAACTGAACTAGAACTGAACTAGAACTGAACTAGAACTGAACTAGAACTGAACCAGAACTGAACTAGAACTGAACTAAATGAACTAGAAACTGAATTAGAACTGAACTAGAACTGAACTAGAACTGAACTAGAACTAGAACTGAACTAGAACTGAACTAGAACTGAACTAGAACTGAACTAGAACTGAACTAGAACTGAACTAGAACTGAACTAGAACTGAACTAGAACTGAACTAGAACTGAACTAGAACTGAACTAGAACTGAACTAGAACTGAACTAGAACTGAACTAGAACTGAACTAGAACTGAAACTAGAACTGAACTAGAACTGAACTAGAACTGAACTAGAACTGAACTAGAACTTAACTAGAACTTAACTAGAATTAACTAGAACTGAACTAGAATGAACTAGAACTGAACTAGAACTGAACTAGAACTGAACTAGAACTGAACTAGAACCGAACTAGAACTGAACTAGAACTGACTAGAACTGAACTAGAACTGAACTAGAACTGAACTAGAACCGAACTAGAACTGAACTAGAACTGAACTAGAACTGAACTAGAACTGAACTAGAACTGAACTAGAACTGAACTAGAACTGAACTAGAACTGAACTAGATCTGAACTAGAACTGAACTAGATCTGAACTAGAACTGAACTAGAACTGAACTAGAACTGAACTAGAACTGAACTAGAACTGAACTAGAACTGAACTAGAACTGAACTAGACACTGAAACTAGAACTGAACTAGAACTGAACTAGAACTGACTAACTGAACAAACTGAACTAGAACTGAACTAGAATGAACTAGAACTGAACTAGAACTGAACTAGAACTGATCTAGAAAAATCTGAACTAGAACTGAACTAGAACTGAACTAGAACTGAACTAGAACTGAACTAGAACTGAACTAGAACTGTAACTGAAACTAGGAACTAGAACTGAACTAGAACTGAACTAGAACTGAACTAGAACTGAAACTAGAACTGAACTATAACTGAACTAGAACTGAACTAGAACTGAACTAGAACTGATCTAGAAAATTCTGAACTAGAACTGAACTAGAACTGAACTAGAACTGAACTAGAACTGAACTAGAACTGAACTAGAACTGAACTAGAACTGACTAGAACTGAACTGGAACTGAACTAGAACTGAACTAGAACTGAACTAGAATGAACTAGAACTGAAACTAGAACTGAACTAGAACTGAACTAGAACTGAACTAGAACTGAACTGAACTGAACTAGAACTGAACTAGAACTGAACTAGAACTGAACTAGAACTGAACTAGAACTGAACTAGAACTGAACTAGAACTGAACTAGAACTGAACTAGAACTGAATAGAACTGAACTAGAACTGAACTAGAACTGAACTAGAACTGAACTAGAACTGAACTAGACTGAACTAGAACTGAACTAGAACTGAACTAGAACCGAACTAGAACTGAACTAGAACTGAACTAGAACTGAACTAGACTGAACTGAACTGAACTAGAAACTGAACTAGAACTGAACTAGAACTGAACTAGAACTGAACTGAACCGAACTAGAACTGAACTAGAACTGAACTAGAACTGAACTAGAACTGAACTAGAACTGAACTAGAACTGAACTAGAACTGAACTAGAACTGAACTAGAACTGAACTAGAACCGAACTAGAACTGAACTAGAACTGAACTAGAACTGAACTAGAACTGAACTAGACTGAACTGACTGAACTAGAAGAACTAGAACTGAACTAGAACTGAACTAGAACTGAACTAGAACTGAACTAGAACTGAACTAGAACTGAACTAGAACTGAACTAGAACTGAACTAGAACTGAACTAGAACTGAACTAGAACTGAACTAGAACTGAACTAGAACTGAACTAGAACTGAACTAGAACTGAACTAGAACTGAAACTAGAACTTAACTAGAACTGAACTAGAACTGAACTAGAACTGAACTAGAACTGAACTAGAACTGAACTAGAACCGAACTAGAACTGAACTAGAACTGAACTAGAACTGAACTAGAACTGAACTAGAACTGAACTAGAACTGAACTAGAACTGAACTGAACTAGAACTGAACTAGAACTGAACTAGAACCGAACTAGAACTGAACTAGAACTGAACTAGAACTGAACTGAACTAGAACTGAACTAGAACTGAACTAGAACTGAACTAGAACTGAACTAGAACTGAACTAGAACTGAACTAGAACTGAACTAGAACTGAACTAGATCTGAACTAGAACTGAACTAGAACTGAACTAGAACTGAACTAGAACTGAACTAGAACTGAACTAGAACTGAACTAGATCTGAACTAGAACTGAACTAGAACTGAACTAGAACTGATCTAGAAAAATTCCGACTCTTTTCTAAAGATTTGAAATATATTTATCTAAAGCTAAATTAAATATAGTGGTCTCATGGCGTATACGTATTATTTAATTTTTCCCGTGTACGTATGAATAATGAAATATCACTCATACGTGAGGGTGTCAGCCGGATATACTAATAATAAACATAATGTTGCCTATATTTAGGAGTTATTTAAAATTTATTGAATAATTTGTAAAGAATTTATTTAAAACTGTAAAAAAAATCCAAAACGACTATTAACTAAATATTTAAAATAACCAACACCTCTCTATAAACCGAGAAATTGTAGACAATTTTTATACATACTTAGTACATTTATCAACAAAATTTATACTAACAGATTTGTTTAATTGTGCTTATTCAAAAATGTGTTTTTAAGTAATTCTAATAATGAGAAAAAACTGTCATATACCTATAATTCCTAAATATATTTTTCATTAAAAAAATTTGCATTCTATTAATGAAAATTTAATACTTTTAATTTCATTTAAAGTACCTGTCAATATTTTTCGCTTACTACCAAACAACAATTCGTAAATTTATTGGCAAACTGTTTTTAAAGATAATCGATACGATAAGATGTAATTCTAGGCTGATTAAGCATCTCAAGTAAGGAATGCCTATTCACGTAGGCATTGTGAACAACTTATTTTCAGCTCGATAAATTCATAATTTGACATTGTGTTTTACATTACAAGCTTTGATGTCGCCAACAAATCATTTTATAAAGTGGAATTAGTTTCGTTTATTTTGCTTGTATTACTGTAACACAGAGACCAACAAATTAAAATGAACCGAGGGAAGAGAACGACTTTTAGTTTACACTATTTTAGAAATTAAAAAAAAATTTATTATCGAAAATGTGAAAAAAAATCCATTAAGAGAAAATTTTAAATTAGAAGAAAAATAGTGCTACATTTTTTATATCAAAGAAGATAACATTTCTCCGGAAAATTTTAGAACTTAACTAGAACTGAACTAGAACTGAACAAGAACTGAACTAGAACTGAACTAGAACTGAACTAGAACTGAACAAGAACTGAACTAGAACTGAACTAGAACTGAACTAGAACTGAACTAGAACTGAACTAGAACTGAACTAGAACTGAACTAGAACTGAACTAGAACTGAACTAGAACTGAACTAGAACTGAACTAGAACTGAACTAGAACTGAACTAGAACTGAACTAGAACTGAACTAGAACTGAACTAGAACTGAACTAGAACTGAACTAGAACTGAACTAGAACTGAACTAGAACTGAACTAGAACTGAACTAGAACTGAACTAGAACTGAACTAGAACTGAACTAGAACTGAACTAGAACTGAACTAGAACTGAACTAGAACTGAACTAGAACTGAACTAGAACTGAACTAGAACTGAACTAGAACTGAACTAGAACTGAACTAGAACTGAACTAGAACTGAACTAGAACTGAACTAGAACTGAACTAGAACTGAACTAGAACTGAACTAGAACTGAACTAGAACTGAACAAGAACTGAACTAGAACTGAACTAGAACTGAACTAGAACTGAACTAGAACTGAACAAGAACTGAACTAGAACTGAACTAGAACTGAACTAGAACTGAACTAGAACTGAACTAGAACTGAACTAGAACTGAACTAGAACTGAACTAGAACTGAACTAGAACTGAACTAGAACTGAACTAGAACTGAACTAGAACTGAACTAGAACTGAACTAGAACTGAACTAGAACTGAACTAGAACTGAACTAGAACTGAACTAGAACTGAACTAGAACTGAACTAGAACTGAACTAGAACTGAACTGAACTAGAACTGAACTAGAACTGAACTAGAACTGAACTAGAACTGAACTAGAACTGAACTAGAACTGAACTAGAACTGAACTAGAACTGAACTAGAACTGAACTAGAACTGAACTAGAACTGAACTAGAACTGAACTAGAACTGAACTAGAACTGAACTAGAACTGAACTAGAACTGAACTAGAACTGAACTAGAACTGAACTAGAACTGAACTAGAACTGAACTAGAACTGAACTAGAACTGAACTAGAACTGAACTAGAACTGAACTAGAACTGAACTAGAACTGAACTAGAACTGAACTAACTGAACTAGAACTGAACTAGAACTGAACTAGAACTGAACTAGAACTGAACTAGAACTGAACTAGAACTGAACTAGAACTGAACTAGAACTGAACTAGAACTGAACTAGAACTGAACTAGAACTGAACTAGAACTGAACTAGAACTGAACTAGAACTGAACTAGAACTGAACTAGAACTGAACAAGAACTGAACTAGAACTGAACTAGAACTGAACTAGAACTGAACTAGAACTGAACTAGAACTGAACAGAACTGAACTAGAACTGAACTAAACTGAACTAGAACTGAACTAGAAGAACTGAACTAGAACTGAACTAGAACTGAACTAGAACTGAACTAGAACTGAACTCGAACTGAACTCGAACTGAACTCGAACTGAACTAGAACTGAACTAGAACTGAACTAGAACTGAACTAGAACTGAACTAGAACTGAACTAGAACTGAACTAGAACTGAACTAGAACTGAACTAGAACTAAACTAGAACTGAACTAGAACTGAACTTGAACTGAACTAGAACTGAACTAGAACTGAACTGGAACTGAACTAGAACTGAACTAGAACTGAACTAGAACTGAACTAGAACTGAACTAGAACTGAACTGGAACTGAACTAGAACTGAACTAGAACTGAACTAGAACTGAACTAGAACTGAACTAGAACTGAACTAGAACTGAACTAGAACTGAACTAGAACTGAACTAGAACTGAACTAGAACTGAACTAGAACTGAACTAGAACTGAACTAGAACTGAACTAGAACTGAACTAGAACTGAACTAGAACTGAACTAGAACTGAACTAGAACTGAACTAGAACTGAACTAGAACTGAACTAGAACTGAACTAGAACTGAACTAGAACTGAACTAGAACTGAACTAGAACTGAACTAGAACTGAACTAGAACTGAACTAGAACTGAACTAGAACTGAACTAGAACTGAACTAGAACTGAACTAGAACTGAACTAGAACTGAACTAGAACTGAACTAGAACTGAACTAGAACTGAACTAGAACTGAACTAGAACTGAACTAGAACTGAACTAGAACTGAACTAGAACTGAACTAGAACTGAACTAGAACTGAACTAGAACTGAACTAGAACTGAACTAGAACTGAACTAGAACTGAACTAGAACTGAACTAGAACTGAACTAGAACTGAACTAGAACTGAACTAGAACTGAACTAGAAACTGAACTAGAACTGAACTAGAACTGAACTAGAACTGAACTAGAACTGAACTAGAACTGAACTAGAACTGAACTAGAACTGAACTAGAACTGAACTAGAACTGAACTAGAACTGAACTAGAACTGAACTAGAACTGAACTAGAACTGAACTAGAACTGAACTAGAACTGAACTAGAACTGAACTAGAACTGAACTAGAACTGAACTAGAACTGAACTAGAACTGAACTAGAACTGAACTAGAACTGAACTAGAACTGAACTAGAACTGAACTAGAACTGAACTAGAACTGAACTAGAACTGAACTAGAACTGAACTAGAACTGAACTAGAACTGAACTAGAACTGAACTAGAACTGAACTAGAACTGAACTAGAACTGAACTAGAACTGAACTAGAACTGAACTAGAACTGAACTAGAACTGAACTAGAACTGAAATAGAACTGAACTAGAACTGAACTAGATCTGAACTAGAACTGAACTAGAACTGAACTAGAACTGAACTAGAACTGAACTAGAACTGAACTAGAACTGAACTAGAATGAACTAGAACTAGAACTGAACTAGAACTGAACTAGAACTGAACTAGAACTGAACTAGAACTGAACTAGAACTGAACTAGAACTGAACTAGAACTGAACTAGAACTGAACTAGAACTGAACTAGAACTGAACTAGAACTGAACTAGAACTGAACTAGAACTGAACTAGAACTGAACTAGAACTGAACTAGAACTGAACTAGAACTGAACTAGAACTAGAACTGAACTAGAACTGAACTAGAACTGAACTAGAACTAGAACTGAACTAGAACTAGAACTAGAACTAGAACTGAACTAGAACTGAACTAGAACTGAACTAGAACTGAACTAGAACTGAACTAGAACTGAACTAGAACTGAACTAGAACTGAACTAGAACTGAACTAGAACTGAACTAGAACTGAACTAGAACTGAACTAGAACTGAACTAGAACTGAACTAGAACTGAACTAGAACTGAACTAGAACTGAACTAGAACTGAACTAGAACTGAACTAGAACTGAACTAAAACTGAACTAGAACTGAACTAGAACTGAACTAGAACTGAACTAGAACTGAACTAGAACTGAACTAGAACTGAACTAGAACTGAACTAGAACTGAACTAGAACTGAACTAGAACTGAACTAGAACTGAACTAGAACTGAACTAGAACTGAACTAGAACTGAACTAGAACTGAACTAGAACTGAACTAGAACTGAACTAGAACTGAACTAGAACTGAACTAGAACTGAACTAACTAGAACTGAACTAGAACTGAACTAGAACTGAACTAGAACTGAACTAGAACTGAACTAGAACTGAACTAGAACTGAACTAGAACTGAACTAGAACTGAACTAGAACTGAACTAGAACTGAACTAGAACTGAACTAGAACTGAACTAGAACTGAACTAGAACTGAACTAGAACTGAACTAGAACTGAACTAGAACTGAACTAGAACTAGAACTGAACTAGAACTGAACTAGAACTGAACTAGAACTAGAACTGAACTAGAACTGAACTAGAACTGAACTAGAACTGAACTAGAACTGAACTAGAACTGAACTAGAACTGAACTAGAACTGAACTAGAACTGAACTAGAACTGAACTAGAACTGAACTAGAACTGAACTAGAACTGAACTAGAACTGAACTAGAACTGAACTAGAACTGAACTAGAACTGAACTAGAACTGAACTAGAACTGAACTAGAACTGAACTAGAACTGAACTAGAACTGAACTAGAACTGAACTAGAACTGAACTAGAACTGAACTAGAACTGAACTAGAACTGAAATAGAACTGAACTAGAACTGAACTAGATCTGAACTAGAACTGAACTAGAACTGAACTAGAACTGAACTAGAACTGAACTAGAACTGAACTAGAACTGAACTAGAACTAGAACTGAACTAGAACTGAACTAGAACTGAACTAGAACTGAACTAGAACTGAACTAGAACTGAACTAGAACTGAACTAGAACTGAACTAGAACTGAACTAGAACTGAACTAGAACTGAACTAGAACTGAACTAGAACTGAACTAGAACTGAACTAGAACTGAACTAGAACTGAACTAGAACTAGAACTGAACTAGAACTGAACTAGAACTGAACTAGAACTAGAACTGAACTAGAACTAGAACTAGAACTAGAACTAGAACTGAACTAGAACTGAACTAGAACTGAACTAGAACTGAACTAGAACTGAACTAGAACTGAACTAGAACTGAACTAGAACTGAACTAGAACTGAACTAGAACTGAACTAGAACTGAACTAGAACTGAACTAGAACTGAACTAGAACTGAACTAGAACTGAACTAGAACTGAACTAGAACTGAACTAGAACTGAACTAGAACTGAACTAGAACTGAACTAGAACTGAACTAGAACTGAACTAGAACTGAACTAGAACTGAACTAGAACTGAACTAGAACTGAACTAGAACTGAACTAGAACTGAACTAGAACTGAACTAGAACTGAACTAGAACTGAACTAGAACTGAACTAGAACTGAACTAGAACTGAACTAGAACTGAACTAGAACTGAACTAGAACTGAACTAGAACTGAACTAGAACTGAACTAGAACTAGAACTGAACTAGAACTGAACTAGAACTGAACTAGAACTGAACTAGAACTGAACTAGAACTGAACTAGAACTGAACTAGAACTGAACTAGAACTGAACTAGAACTGAACTAGAACTGAACTAGAACTGAACTAGAACTGAACTAGAACTGAACTAGAACTGAACTAGAACTGAACTAGAACTGAACTAGAACTAGAACTGAACTAGAACTGAACTAGAACTGAACTAGAACTAGAACTGAACTAGAACTGAACTAACTAGAACTGAACTAGAACTGAACTAGAACTGAACTAGAACTGAACGAGAACTGAACTAGAACTGAACTAGAACTGAACTAGAACTGAACTAGAACTGAACTAGAACTGAACTAGAACTGAACTAGAACTGAACTAGAACTGAACTAGAACTGAACTAGAACTGAACAGAACTGAACTAGAACTGAACTAGAACTGAACTAGAACTGAACTAGAACTGAACTAGAACTGAACTAGAACTGAACTAGAACTGAACTAGAACTGAACTAGAACTGAACTAGAACTGAACTAGAACTGAACTAGAACTGAACTAGAACTGAACTAGAACTGAACTAGAACTGAACTAGAACTGAACTAGAACTGAACTAGAACTGAACTAGAACTGAACTAGAACTGAACTATAACTAGAACTGAACTAGAAACTGAACTAGAACTGAACTAGAACTGAACTAGAACTGAACTAGAACTGAACTAGAACTGAACTAGAACTGAACTAGAAGCTGAACTAGAACTGAACTAGAACTGAACTAGAACTGAACTAGAACTGAACTAGAACTGAACTAGAACTGAACTAGAACTGAACTAGAACTGAACTAGAACTGAACTAGAACTGAACTAGAACTGAACTAGAACTGAACTAGAACTGAACTAGAACTGAACTAGAACTGAACTAGAACTGAACTAGAACTGAACTAGAACTGAACTAGAACTGAACTAGAACTGAACTAGAACTGAACTAGAACTGAACTAGAACTGAACTAGAACTGAACTAGAACTGAACTAGAACTGAACTAGAACTGAACTAGAACTGAACTAGAACTGAACTAGAACTGAACTAGAACTGAACTAGAACTAGAACTGAACTAGAACTGAACTAGAACTGAACTAGAACTGAACTAGAACTGAACTAGAACTGAACTAGAACTGAACTAGAACTGAACTAGAACTGAACTAGAACTGAACTAGAACTGAACTAGAACTGAACTAGAACTGAACTAGAACTGAACTAGAACTGAACTAGAACTGAACTAGAACTGAACTAGAACTAGAACTGAACTAGAACTGAAATAGAACTGAACTAGAACTAGAACTGAACTAGAACTGAACTACGAACTGAACTAGAACTGAACTAGAACTGAACTAGAACTGAACTAGAACTGAACTAGAACTGAACTAGAACTGAACTAGAACTGAACTAGAACTGAACTAGAACTGAACTAGAACTGAACAGAACTAGAACTGAACTAGAACTGAACTAGAACCTGAAACTAGAACTGAACTAGAACTGACTAACTAGAACTGAACTAGAACTGAACTAGAACTGACTAGACTAGAACTGAACTAGAACTGAACTAGAACTGAACTAGAACTGAACTAGAACTGAACTAGAACTGAACTAGAACTGAAACTAGAACTGAACTAGAACTGAACTAGAACTGAACTAGAACTGAACTAAACTGAACTAGAACTGAACTAGAACTGACTAGAACTGAACTAGAACTGAACTAGAACTGAACTAGAACTGAACTAGAACTGAACTAGAACTGAACTAGAACTGAACTAGAACTGAACTAGAACTGAACTAGAACTGAACTAGAACTGAACTAGAACGAACTAGAACTAGAACTGAACTAGAACTGAACTAGAACTGAACTAGACTGAACTAGAACTGAACTAGAACTGAACAGAACTGAACTAGAACTGAACTAGAACTGAAACTACTGAACTAGAACTGAACTAGAACTGAAACTAGAACTAGAACTGAACTAGAACTAACTGAACTAGAACTGAACTAGAACTGAACTAGAACTGAACTAGAACTGAACTAGAACTGAACTAGAACTGAACTAGAACTGAACTAGAACTGAACTAGAACTGAACTAGAACTGAACTAGAACTGAACTAGAACTGAACTACTGACTACTGAACTAGAACTGAACTAGAACTGAACTAGAACTGAACTAGAACTGTACCAAAACAGAAAATTGCATTTTGATAAAATTTTTCGAACATCTTATACATGTAACACCGTCCAACACCATTTTTCACACACGAACCAAACCATATACATACGAAAGCACATAATTTATGTGGAATAACTGCGTACTCAGTTTTTCATTTTCTGATCGTTTGTCCTTTTTAAAGGACTTTAAAATTTGAGGTACATACAATTTTCAAAAATTTTTATAAATATTTTAGCCACCCTATTATAACAATATGGATATCAAACTAAAGAGGACAATTGCAGTATTTATATCTCGTATTTTGTTTTATTTTTTAAGAATAAAAAGATGTAAAAAATATCCTTATAAAAGTTTATCCTTTATTATCCTTGAAATTTTATACAAAATTGTTCAACAAAAAATATTCATAATAAAGACATTAGAATGGAGTACAAAAGTCTGAAATTTGGTCTTCATAGCTAAATTTGTTTAATTTTTATAATTTTTTTTAAATATCTCAATAAATAAATTAATAAAATTTTCCCCTCTGAAAATTTCAAAGTCCTTTTTTTGTTAAAATATTATGTAGAAAAATGAGAAATTTGATATTGTGGAACCGAGTTTCTTTATCTCTATGATAAAAAGTTAAAAAAGTGGAAACTTTGAAGAATATGAAAGGATAAAAATCGATTAAGGATATCTTGCATTTTTTATCCTTTCATGTTAAAACTACCTTCTGGGGAAGTATATTTTCCTTTTTAATTTAACACAATTATTCCGAATTCTATAGCTATTCTAAATTCCATATATCTTTTAAAAATATCTTTGACCTCCCAATAATGTTTTCAAAGTAGTTTATTATATAGTTTTCATTAAATATACAAAAGGGAGAAGGTATATCATGTGCAATTAGTAAACCACGATATAGATAAATATTTAAACAAGTAGGAAAGTATAACCGGACTGGGCCGACCATATGATACCCTACACCAGTTGTGAGTTTATTTAAAATGTGATTTACTTTAGCAAATAAAATATTTATGTTGAATTTTATTTCAATTGCGACATATTGAAGAAAAACTAATTTTTTGAAAGTGGCTTCATATAGGGGCTAGAGTCAAATATAGATTAAAGGCCTGCACCTTTATAAGTCAATTATGGAAGTTCAAGCCATATTTTACTATTATAATTTGTATTTATAATAATATTGCGCTTATCATATTATCCTGAAGTCGATTTTAGATTTCGGAACATGCATGTTTTAATCACTAAACCGTCATAATCACACGAAATAAAATGTTATATATTTTAAGGCCTGTTATCTCAACCTCCGGTTATCGTTTAAATGGTAGATATTCAGCCTGAAGACTGTCAATTTAACGTTATTACAAAAAATTAACAGACATTTAGATAAGAACTCCATTAAGCAACTGGTATAAATAATAAATTTACAAAATATTTTCAACAAACATATTTTTTAATTTGAATATAACATAACTTTAAAATTTTTTTACAAAAAACTAATAAAGATAAGAACATGAAATTATGGATTCTGGAACTCCATATTATTAAATTTGTCATATATTTTTTTTCTAAAAAAACTGACTATAAAAAATAGGGATATTAAAGGATTAAAATTTTAAAGGACATTTTTTTCGTTTTTTTATTCCAACATTTTAAAACTATTTTATTCGTAAAAATACTGTTGTTCTCCTCTTTCAGTGGATACCCATATTGACCCACTACACCAAACCAAATTTTAGCTAAATATAATTATACCTACTCTTCCTTTCAAACTTTAAAGTCCTTTTAAAGGAAGAAACGATCAGAAAATAAAAAACCGAAAATGTAGTATAACTATATCAAGTATGTAGTTTCGAATGTATATGGTCTTGCTCATGTGTGCAACAATTTTTCCCAATTTGTTGTACGGTGTAATAAGTCTTTTCTTTGTGTTTTTATTTTCATTAGCTATTAAGTCGATTAACGTTTTTTATGGTTTAAATTAATTACTGTCACATACATGGAACATAATTTACAACTTCCAGCCTTATTATGCCACCTTAAAGTAGGGTACAATTATACAAAAATCAAACGATAAACACTATAATCATAAAATAAAACAGAAAGGAAAATAATGAAAAAAAAGAAATATATCTGTGTTTATAAACTAGAGACGGGAAAAAAAATAAAGTTGTGAAAAGCCAATATTTTGAATGTTGTATTGAATGCGCTTTTAAGATTTACGATTATGGCTAAAGCTATTAAAAGTTTCCTGCACCTTTTTATTACACTTTTTACGAGAGTTCAGCAACAAAAAAAGTCATACAACCACACACAAGCAAATTTCGACAAACACACGCACATAAATATGTATAGAGAAAAATATTGGTTGTTATCGAAGAAATATACTCATGAATATATATTTAACGAAAATGTCTATAAATTCAAATTCAGTTTAATGTTCAAAAAATCGTTTATTTATGAACGGGAATTTGCTTTATTGTGTTTTAGTATAGTTGTTGTTGTAAATTTATTTGGAGTTGTTGTTCTTGTGGATACCCTGCAGTTTTGGGTGGAGGGATTTTATTAAATGAGCTTCAGAAAACAATGTGTTGACTGTCGTCTATGTAGTTTATTTATGAACAATAAATTGGCAATTGTCGTTTTGATAGATTACTTGGGGTCACTAATGTATCAATTGACTTAATATCTCAGCTTTACAAAAGCACGGAAATATCATATAATCAATAAAGGATTGGAGCTTTTGCTTAACTGCTGGGTATCGTTTAGTTTTCTGTCTGTCTATCTATCGTATTGTATATGAGAGTTTGTGCGATACCGCCTTTTATAAATTGTTTATTGTATCTCAATTGTTTGTTGGCGTTTGCTTGTAAGTCTGTATATTTATAGGAGTATTTTTGGTGTATTGTATTTTGTTTATTGTAATTTATTAGATTTGCTATAATTTTAAACATTTACGTTAAGCTTACAATATATGTAAACTGGTAAATACATTTATATTTTCTTTCCTTTTTTTGTTCATTTAAATATATGACATTTTTTTTATAGGAAATTCGTGATCATGTTTTGAATGTTTTTTTTTCTATAGATTTTGAAGGGTCCCCAATGAGTAATTATTATCTAGTCATGTTTAGTTATAAAATCGCACATTGTCAAACTTTAGAAGGTTAAAGTTAACAATTTTGACAAGGTAGGAAATATACATTGCTAATTAAGAATTAATTAAAATTAATACAAAACAAATTGTGAAAATTTTCTATTAAGGCATATTGTGAACGAAATTTTTATAAAAAGTGAAATGTTTATTAAAAAATGTGTATAAAGTAAACTATTGAGCCAAATTCTTTACTAGTAACATTGGTTTCAATATAAATATTTTGATTAAAAAAAATGGACGAGAAAGCAATAGTGGGTGTGGCATCGCCCGTATAAAGTAAATACTAAAATCTGTATATATGAAAAACTATAGTAGTAGCTAGAGTCCCCAATTTTGGTACAAGTAACTTAAGTTTATCTTTAAATAATTTGGAAAACTAGGCGGTGCAGCAAAAGTAGGCATGGCTACTCCCATATAAAGCAATTGGTAAGGCAAAACTGTTCTAATTTGGAAAAATATATGTTTGTTCGATATGAACATCATTGACAAAAATTGGCAATACAATATAAGAGGGTGTGGCATCTTCAATATGAGTTAAATATGAAACTTCGTATACCTCCACTTCGATACCCTCCATACGAATTAAAAACAAGTTAGAGTGCTAAATTCGGCTGAGCCGAATCTTAAATACCCTCCACCAGCTACTTTTATATTAAGACTTTTCTAATTGGTGAAATATTTGTAGAAATAAGTTATCTCATGTCTTAAATTGAAAAATCCCAAGATTTAAGCAGCTTAAATCTATTACAATTCCAAGATTTCTTGAACATTACAAACGCAATTTTTTTTATATTTTTATAGCGCTTAGCGATATTTAGTAATTTGCATGTATGCATGTGTGTGAAAATTAAAGGATTTTCAAAATACATATATATATTCTACACAAATTGATAATGCAACTAGTTAAATACGGTTAAAGTGCTTTCAGGGGCAGGACCTAGATATGACCAATTATAGTCCGATCGTAAAAAATTCTTTAAGCTAAATTTCTGTACATAAAAGCTATATTTCAGTAAAATTGTATATCTATATCGTAATTTAGTAATAAGTAATGTGTGTTTAAGTGATTTTCGGAAGGGAACCTTGTATGGGACCGACCGCACCCATGTTATGAGCCGATCGTGAGAAATCTTGAAATAGAATTTTTGTATACAAAACTAATATTTGTGGCAAATTTAGTATCAATAGCTTTATTTGGTAATGAGTAATGTGCGTTTAAGAGATTTTCGTAAAAGGACCTTGTATGAGAGCTATGACGAATTATATATAAAAGCAAAATTTCAAAATTCTGTATCTATATCATTATTTGGTAATGAATATTGTGCATTTAAGTGATTTTCTGGAGGGGACCTAGTATGAGAGCTATGACCAAATATGGACCGATCGTAAAACAATTTTATAGTGTAATTTATGTACACAGAAAAAACTAAAAATATGTTTCAATTATCAAAGTAATTGTATCAAGCAAGTTATGCACCTATAACCAAAATGATGATATCAATTATCAAATTTGTAAAAAAATTAAAAAAATACTTTTTTTTCCAAATAACGAATTAATCAGAACAATTAATATCAATAATTGAGACAAAATTTAAAATTGATTAATTCATTAATTGTATAAATTAAATATTTAATAAAAATAAAATCTAATTTTTATTAATTTATTAATCAAATGAATTAGTTTGTTTGGTAAAAAATGTATTAAAAACCAATTAAGTTGATGATTAAAATAATCAAATTATTAATTGATTACTCACAATGTTAAAGGAATGCTTGACCTTTAACAATGCGTTGAGCATTTACAAAAAATATCACTTTATTATCAAATTTGAACATATAAAGTGTTTTATAAATTTGTCAGGAAACTTGAATATTATATGCCTAAAATCGTATTGACTATTTAAGAATTATAAACATTGTTAGCATAAGAAATCAAAATAAAATATTAAAAAAAAACTAAAATAGAAAAGTTGCCCACAAAATTTTTTTCAATCAATTAAAAAACTAATTGAATCAATTAAAAATTTAATCAAATTTGTAACTTAGGTTTTAAACAACGAGATAATTAAGACAAATAAAAAATTGCTTAAATTAAAATTAAAGAAAGAGAAAAACATGTTAATTGAAAATAAACTACTGATAATTTTTTCTGTGTATATAAGAGCAATAATTTTGCTAACTGTATGATATCAATATTTGGTAATGAATTATGTGCGTTTAAGTGATTTTCGGGAGGGAACCTTATATGGGAGCTATGACCAAGGTTGGACTAATCGTGAAAAAATTTTGAAATAACATTTATGTGTACAAAAATAGTATTAATGCCAAATATTTTATGGGTATCACTATTTCCTAATGAGTTATGTGCCTTTAAGTGTTTTCTGAAAGGCACCTTGTATAGCAGCTATGATCAATTATGTACCGATAGGAAAACAATTTCACAGTAATATTTCTCTGTATATGAGCAATACTTCTGCCAAACTTTATAGTTAGTAATGAGTTATGAGCGTTTAAGTGATTTTCGGGAGGGGACCTTGTATGGGAGCTATGACCAATTATGGACCGATCGGAAAAAAATTTCACAGTAATATTTCTATGCATATGGGCAATGCTCATGCCAAATTTTATATGGATATCTTAATTAAGTAATGATTTATGCGTGTTTAAGTGATTTTCGGGAGGGGACCTTGTATGGGACCTATGTCCAATTATGGACCGATCGGAAAAAAATTTCACAGTAATATTTCTATGCATATGGGCAATGCTCATGCCAAATTTTATATGGATATCTTAATTTAGTAATGAGTTATGCGCGTTTAAGTGATTTTCGGGAGGGGACCTTGTATGGGACCTATGTCCAATTATGGACCGATCCAGAAAATTTTATCTCTGAATGAATTCTATTGACATAAGATTTCAATTTGTAAAATTTTGTGAAGATATCAACATTCTGACGGAAGTTATTAACAAAAAACCCATTTTCCGGGAATATGTACTTTTGTATGGGAGGTATATGAAATTGTGGACCGATTCTGGCAATTTTCAGCAGTGATCAAGATCTTGTATAGAAACGAACGTATGGTGTTTTTCATGGAATTATCTTGCATAGTTTTCGAGAAAATTACATCGGAATGTGTAAAAAATGCTTATTTTTTTCGAGGTTGTTTTAAATTTTGATTCATAACTTTTCCCGGTGTAAACCGATTTTGCCCATTTTCAATACCAAACAACTTAGGAAAATGAAGAACATTTTGGGTGAATTTGGTTAAACTCTATTGCTTCGTTTTATCGTGAGCGTGGTTTACACAGACAGACGGACAGACGGACATAGCTAAATCGACTCAGAATTTGATAAGGACCCAGAATATATATACTTTGTTGGGTCTCAGATGAATATTTCTTGGTGTTACACACGGAATGACAAAGTTATATATACCCTCTATCACCACTGATGGTGGTGGAGGGTATAACAAGTTTTGAAGTTGTCGGAACCAAAAAATATTATTAAATCAATTTTTTGGTTAGGAAATCAATTTTACTTCATTAACAAACCATCAAAATCATATCAACATTATAAATTTCCATTCATACAAATCTACATCTTGTTCCTCAAAATTAAACAATACAAATCTATTTCAAATGTAACAAAAATTAAAAAACAGAACACATGTCAAACGAACAACAATCAAAATCAATTAAAACTAAAAAAACATATTTTCAACAATGACTGACATCATGTCAACATCAAAACATTGTCAGCTCAAGCACACACATCCTATCATCTCTTTCTATATTTTAAAATAAAACTAAAATTGCGAACTAATTTTTTTCCAATTGGAAAAATTATAAAAACCACAAACAAGTATAGAATCATCATCAGACATAAATTAAAAATTTATATTCCAACAAAAATAGTACTCTTCACTGAAATGTCTCAGAAACGAATTCTATTTACTCGTCTACAAAATATTGTCGTTCATGTTTGTCACTTTAAATATAATCTGACATTTAATTAATAATAAAAATGACATTTGTCGTCTCAAAAAAGTGACAGTTATAATTGAGATTTTTGTATGTATTTGTTTATGATTTCGTTGGTTTTATTTTCGCTTCTTCAAGTACTTTTAAAACATAATTTAATTTTATATTTCACAGTTGACTGTGATTTGGATATGATCGAAACAAAAACATATTTACCAACAGTTCTAATGGCGCACTGTTCCTCAGACAGATCAAGAGATGGAATAACATTTCCATGACCCAAGAACCATAGATTTATTAGAATCCATAAGCACCTTTTCCTAATTTAAAAACTTAACATCCCTATAACTTTAAATAATCAGTAAAGAATAAAGTGTTGTTCCAACCACTTTGACCAGCTATGTACAACTTCTCAACATTTTCATATTGAATTGTTAATATATTCCAAAATTTTGTACTTTTTTCGATAAACTTAGCTCAACATGAGTTCTGGTTTAAGTGAAATAGCAAAAAAACTACAATAAAAATATTATTAAGTTGTTAAATGTATTTAATGGCGTACAGATTTTTTGCCAATAAACTGGGGTACACAGCTATAGTAGTGGCAGTACATAGTACATATTTTGTTGTAGGCTTTTGAGTTGATGTTTTTGTCATTCGAAATCTTAATTGACTGCTCTATGCATTGAGTGACAAGATGAAAAGTAAAATCTTAAGTTGATTTATAGGAAAGCTAGAAAATCTAGTGCAAGCAACAGAGTTATTCAACGAATATGCTAAGGAATACGATGACTGGCTGCTTAAAGTTTTTTTAATATACTCGGGTCTTCCAATCTAGTCCATAGTTTAGTATATATTTTAGTCCATAGTCTAGTCTATAATTTTGTCCATAGTGCAGTCCTTAGTTTCGCCTATAGTCCAGTCTCAAGTCTAGTCTCAAGTCTAGTATCAAGTCTAGACTATAGTATAGTCTATAGTCCTAGTCTATAGTCTAGTCTATAGTCTAGTCTATAGTCTAGTCTATAGTCTAGTCTATAGTCTAGTCTATAGTCTAGTCTATAGTCTAGTCCTATAGTCTAGTCTATAGTCTAGTCTATAGTCTAGTCTATAGTCTAGTCTATAGTCTAGTCTATAGTCTAGTCTATAGTCTAGTCTATAGTCTAGTCTATAGTCTAGTCTATAGTCTAGTCTATAGTCTAGTCTATAGTCTAGTCTATAGTCTAGTCTATAGTCTAGTCTATAGTCTAGTCTATAGTCTAGTCTATAGTCTAGTCTATAGTCTAGTCTATAGTCTAGTCTATAGTCTAGTCTATAGTCTAGTCTAGTCTAGTCTATAGTTTAGTCTATAGTCTAGTGTATAGTCTAGTCTATAGTTTAGTCTATAGTCTAGTCTATAGTCTAGTCTATAGTCAGTCTATAGTCTAGTCTATAGTCTAGTCTATAATCTAGTCTATAGTCTAGTGTATAGTCTAGTCTATAGTCTAGTCTATAGTCTAGTCTATAGTCTAGTCTATAGTCTAGTCTATAGTCTAGTCTATAGTTAGTCTAGTAGTCTATAGTCTAGTCTATTAGTCTAGTCTATAGTCTAGTCTATAGTCTAGTCTATAGTCTAGTCTATAGTCTAGTCTAGGCTAGTCTATAGTCTAGTCTATAGTCCTAGTCTATAGTCTAGTCTATAGTCTAGTCTATAGTCTAGTCCTATAGTCTAGTCTATAGTCTAGTCTATAGTCTGTCTATAGTCTAGTCTATAGTCTAGTCTATAGTCTAGTCTATAGTCTAGTCTATAGTCTAGTCTATAGTCTAGTCTATAGTCCTAGTCTATAGTCTAGTCTATAGTCTAGTCTATAGTCTAGTCTATAGTCTAGTCTATAGTCTAGTCTATAGTCTAGTCTATAGTCTAGTCTATAGTCTAGTCTATAGTCTAGTCTATAGTCTAGTCTATAGTCCTAGTCTATAGTCTAGTCTATAGTCTAGTCTATAGTCTAGTCTAGTCTAGTCTATAGTCTAGTCTATAGTCTAGTCTATAGTCTAGTCTATAGTCTAGTCTATAGTCTAGTCTATAGTCTAGTCTATAGTCTAGTCTATAGTCTAGTCTATTAGTCTAGTCTATAGTCTAGTCTATAGTCTAGTCTATAGTCCAGTCCATAGTCTAGTCTATAGTCTAGTCTATAGTCTAGTCTATAGTCTAGTCTATAGCCTAGTCTATAGTCTAGTCTATAGTCTAGTCTATAGTCTAGTCTATAGTCTAGTCTAGTATATATTCTAGTCTATAGGCTAGACTAGACTATAGTCTAGAAATAGTCTAGTATATGGTCTAGTCTATAGTCTAGTCTATAATCTAGTCTATAGTCTAGTCTATAGTCTAGTCTATAGTCTAGTCTATAGTCTAGTCTATAGTCTAGTCTTTAGTCTAGTCTATAGTATAGTCTATAGTCTAGTCTATAGTCTAGTCTATAGTCTAGTCTATAGTCTAGTCTATAGTCTAGTCTATAGTCTAGTCTATAGTCTAGTTTATAGTCTAGTCTATAGTCTAGTCTATAGTCTAGTCTATAGTCTAGTCTATAGTCTAGCCTATAGTCTAGTCTATAGTCTAGCCTATAGTCTAGTCTATAGTCTAGTCTATAGTCTAGTCTATAGTCTAGTCTATAGTCTAGTCTATAGTCTAGTCTATAGTCTAGTCTATAGTCTAGTCTATAGTATAGTCTATAGTCTAGTCTATAGTCTAGTCTATAGTCTAGTCTATAGTCTAGTCTATAGTCTAGTCTATAGTCTAGCCTATAGTCTAGTCTATAGTCTAGCCTATAGTCTAGTCTATAGTCTAGTCTATAGTCTAGTCTATAGTCTAGTCTATAGTCTAGTCTATAGTCTAGTCTATAGTCTAGTCTATAGTCTAGTCTATAGTCTAGTCTATAGTCTAGTCTATAGTCTAGTCTATAGTCTAGTCTATAGTATAGTCTATAGTCTAGTCTATAGTCTAGTCTATAGTCTAGTCTATAGTCTAGTCTATAGTCTAGTCTATAGTCTAGTCTATAGTATAGTCTATAGTCTAGTCTATAGTCTAGTCTATAGTCTAGTCTATAGTCTAGTCTATAGTCTAGTCTATAGTCTAGTCTATAGTCTAGTCTATAGTCTAGTCTATAGTCTAGCCTATAGTCTAGTCTATAGTCTAGTCTATAGTCTAGCCTATAGTCTAGTCTATAGTCTAGTCTATAGTCTAGTCTATAGTCTAGTCTAGTCTATAGTCTAGCCTATAGTCTAGTCTATAGTCTAGCCTATAGTCTAGTCTATAGTCTAGTCTATAGTCTAGCCTATAGTCTAGTCTATAGTCTAGTCTATAGTCTAGTCTATAGTCTAGTCTAGTCTATAGTCTAGTCTGTAGTCTAGTCTATAGTCTAGTCTGTGGTCTAGTCTGTAGTCTAGTCTATAGTCTAGTCAATAGTCTCGTCTACAGTCTCGTCTATAGTCTAGTCTATAGTCTAATCTGTTGTCTAATCTATAGTCTAATCTATAGTCTAGTCTATAGTCTAGTCTATAGTCTAGTCTATAGTCTAGTCTATAGTCTAGTCTATAGTCTAGTCTATAGTCTAGTCTATAGTCTAGTCTAGTCTATTAGTCTAGTCTACAGTCTAGTCTATAGTCTAGTCTATAGTCTAGTCTATAGTCTAGTCTATAGTATAGTCTATAGTCTAGTCTATAGTCTAGTCTATAGTCTAGTCTATAGTCTAGTATATAGCCAAGTCTATAGTCTAGTCTATAGTCTAGTCTATAGTATAGTCTATAGTCTAGTCTATAGTCTAGTCTATAGTCTAGTCTATAGTCTAGTCTATAGTCTAGTCTATAGTCTAGTCTATAGTCTAGTCTATAGTCTAGTCTATAGTCTAGTCTATAGTCTAGTCTATAGTCTAGTCTATAGTCTAGTCTATTCTATAGTCTAGTCTATAGTCTAGTCTATAGTCTAGTCTATAGTCTAGTCTATAGTCTAGTCTATAGTCTAGTCTTATCTAGTCTATAGTCTATCTAGTCTAGTCTTAGTCTAGTCTATAGTCTAGTCTATAGTCTAGTCTATAGTCTAGTCTATAGTCTAGTCTATAGTCTAGTCTATAGTCTAGTCTATAGTCTAGTCTATAGTCTAGTCTATAGTCTAGTCTATAGTCTAGTCTATAGTCTAGTCTATAGTCTAGTCTATAGTCTAGTCTATAGTCTAGTCTATAATCTAGTCTATAGTCTAGTCTATAGTCTAGTCTATAGTCTAGTCTATAGTCTAGTCTATAGTCTAGTCTATAGTCTAGTCTATAGTCTAGTCTATAGTCTAGTCTATAGTCTGGTCTATAGTCTAGTCTATAGTCTAGTCTATAGTCTAGTCTATAGTCTAGTCTATAGTCTAGTCTATAGTCTAGTCTATAGTCTAGTCTATAGTCTAGTCTATAGTCTAGTCTATAGTCTAGTCTATAGTCTAGTCTATAGTCTAGTCTATAGTCTAGTCTATAGTCTAGTCTATAGTCTAGTCTATAGTCTAGTCTATAGTCTAGTCTATAGTCTAGTCTATAGTCTAGTCTATAGTCTAGTCTATAGTCTAGTCTATAGTCTAGTCTATAGTCTAGTCTATAGTCTAGTCTATAGTCTAGTCTATAGTCTAGTCTATAGTCTAGTCTATAGTCTAGTCTATAGTCTAGTCTATAGTCTAGTCTATAGTCTAGTCTATAGTCTAGTCTATAGTCTAGTCTATAGTCTAGTCTATAGTCTAGTCTATAGTCTAGTCTATAGTTAGTCTATAGTCTAGTCTAAGTCTAGTCTAGTCTATAGTCTAGTCTATAGTCTAGTCTATAGTCTAGTCTATAGTCTAGTCTATAGTCTAGTCTATAGTCTAGTCTATAGTCTAGTCTATAGTCTAGTCTATAGTCTAGTCTATAGTCTAGTCTATAGTCTAGTCTATAGTCTAGTCTATAGTCTAGTCTATAGTCTAGTCTATAGTCTAGTCTATAGTCTAGTCTATAGTCTAGTCTATAGTCTAGTCTATAGTCTAGCCTATAGTCTAGTTTATAGTCTAGTCTATAGTCTAGCCTATAGTCTAGCCTATAGTCTAGTCTATAGTCTAGTCTATAGTCTAGTCAATAGTCTAGTCTATAGTCTAGTCTATAGTCTAGTCTATAGTCTAGTCTATAGTCTAGATTATAGTCTAGTCAATAGTCTCGTCTATAGTCTCGTCTATAGTCTAGTCTATAGTCTAGTCTATAGTCTCGTCTATAGTCTAGTCTATAGTCTAGTCTATAGTCTAGTCTATAGTCTAGTCTATAGTCTAGTCTATAGTCTAGTCTATAGTCTAGTCTATAGTCTAGTCTATAGTCTAGTCTATAGTCTAGTCTATAGTCTAGTCTATAGTCTAGTCTATAGTCTAGTCTATAGTCTAGTCTATAGTCTAGTCTATAGTCTAGTCTATAGTCTAGTCTATAGTCTAGTCTATAGTCTAGTCTATAGTCTAGTCTATAGTCTAGTCTATAGTCTAGTCTATAGTCTAGTCTATAGTCTAGTCTATAGTCTAGTCTATAGTCTAGTCTATAGTCTAGTCTATAGTGTAGTCTATAGTGTAGTCTATAGTCTAGTCTTATAGTCTAGTCTATAGTCTAGTCTATCTAGTCTAGTCTAGTCTAGTCTATAGTCTAGTCTATAGTCTAGTCTATAGTCTAGTCTATAGTCTAGTCTATAGTGTAGTCTATAGTGTAGTCTATAGTCTAGTCTATAGTCTAGTCTATAGTCTAGTCTAGTCTAGTCTAGCCTAGTCTAGTCTAGTCCATAGTCTATAGTCTAGTCAAGTCTAGTCAAGTCTAGTCAAGTCTAGTCAAGTCTAGTCAAGTCTAGTCAAGTCTAGTCAAGTCTATTCAAGTCTAGTCAAGTCTAGTCAAGTCTAGTCAAGTCTAGTCTAGTCTATAGTCTAGTCTAGTATATAGTCTAGTCTACAATATTGTCTATAATCTAGTTTATAGTCTAGTCTATAAAAGGCCTAAAAAGGCTATAGAAAGTTAGAAATTTCATCCGAGTATTCACAAGTGTAGGGTATTTTAAAACCACAGCCCTCCTTCTACTCAAAATTATAACGACATCATGCTGAGATCAAATAGTTATACATACAAATGGAAGGCAAAAGATGAAAAACATACAAAATGAGAAAAATATTATGAAAATCATGAAAAAAAAAATAATATTCAACTAAAACGATACCGTTTGTGTATGACATAAATTTCAATATGTCGCAAAACTGTCATGACGATAAATTAAGAAATAAATTTCAATTTCAGTTGACCATTTGTTAAAATTTAATTCTGTCGTTCATGCAACACAAATTGTTGTAAATTTTACATTAACTTGAATATATTGTTGTATACAGCATACATTTGATTGTCTAGTCATAAATTTTATTTAAGTTGGAAAATGTTCATACCGAGAAAATACGTATACACTCATACACTCGTACTTTGAGTCACTTAATGCATGGAAACTAAACTGAACTAAACTTATGAATTCGTATGAATAAATGAGTTTGCAGTAAGTTTTTACTGCAATGGGTTGAAAAAAAATATGGGAGTGTTTATGGGTTTTTTTTTTATTTTTTGGTGAATGGAGAGGAGTTTTTGTTATATTTAACAAAAAACAATAACTATTGATATAATGATGTTGAAAGTTATTGTCAAATTTTAAATTGGAATATATTTTTTTTATTGCCTGTTTAGAATGGTAACGAGTTGATGACAAAAATAGTTCAAGTTTTGCTAAACGTATAGAGTTGTTTGTAATTGATTTTGATTTATAGCTTTTAAATGTATGTCGGGTGCAGCAGAGACGATCAGTGATCAAAAGTTTAAAAAGATTCTTATTGCGCCATGAGATAATTTATTAAGAAGAATAACAATCAAGAACTTTAAAAATCTAGTATTTGATCACCTGTTTTCTCCGATATAGTATTTAATACCAGGGCATACAAATTTTAATCCATCCCATGAAATTATAATGAATTTCATCAAGCATAAAATAAAAATGTTTCTAACTATCATTAGCATTTTAATCACTTTATTATTTTATTTCTGTCTACCACAGAAATACTTCCATAATCTCCCCCATCATTCGTTTTAAAAATAACTCTAATCTCATGTTTATTCATCTACATATTTACGTTATAAAACAAATTCCTCCGAACACTTGTTCACCCTTAGGTTCGTTGTTTTTCACTCTCTCTCGATTTTTTGTCTGACAAAAACTTTTATAATCAAATTTATGATTTCTTTGATGTTAATTTAGTTTAATTTGCTACCAAAATTACTAAGCATAATTCAAATTTAAAAAGCCATTATCATAATTCACGTGCCTTCTAAATAACTTTCTACGCTCGCACATTTTATATGGTGGATATGGTATGGAATGTTTTGCCTTAAACATGTCATTCCATAAAAGAGCTTTTATTGTAGAACATTTAAATGGATTCTTTATGGCCCCATAATATAAGGCACAACAATATAAAAATATGTTATGTAGCAAATGTTTATTTACATGCGTTGAATTTAGTTGTTTGTTTCGGAAAGGTAATACGAGGGTTGCATTGAAAGTTCTTTGAGGATGGCGTAATCCATAGACCGAAATACCAATTTATTAAATAAGCCGAGGTCTTTTCTGACTCCAACAAAAATACCGAATATATCCCGAATATATACTTGGGATATATTCGGTATTGATAGATAGATAGATAGATAGATAGATAGTAGATAGATAGATAGATAGATAGGATAGATCGATTAGATAGATAAGATAGATAGATAGATAGATAGATAGTAGATAGATAGATAGATAGATAGATAGATAGATAGATAGATAGATAGATAGATAGATAGATAGATAGATAGATAGATAGATAGATAGATAGATAGATAGATAGATAGATAGATAGATAGATAGATAGATAGATAGATAGATAGATAGATAGATAGATAGATAGATAGATAGATAGATAGATAGATAGATAGATAGATAGATAGATAGATAGATAGATAGATAGATAGATAGATAGATAGATAGATAGATAGATAGAGATAGATAGATAGATAGATAGATAGATAGATAGATAGATAGATAGTAGATAGATAGATAGATAGATAGATAGATAGATAGATAGATAGATAGATAGATAGATAGATAGATAGATAGATAGATAGATAGATAGATAGATAGATAGATAAGATAGATAGATAGAATAGATAGATAGATAGATAGATAGATAGATATGATAGATAGATAGAGATAGATAGATAGATATAGATAGATAGATAGATAGATAGATAGATAGATAGATAGATAGATAGATAGATAGATAGATAGATAGATAGATAGATAGATAGATAGATAGATAGATAGATAGATAGATAGAGAGATAGATAGAGATAGATAGATAGATAGATAGATAGATAGATAGATAGATAGATAGTAGATAGATAGATAGATAGATAGATAGATAGATAGATAGATAGATAGATAGATAGAAGATAGATAGATAGATAGAGATATAGTAGATAGATAGATAGATAGATAGATAGATAGATAGATAGATAGATAGATAGATAGATAGATAGAGATAGATAGATAGATAGATAGATAGATAGATAGATAGATAGATAGATAGATAGATAGATAGATAGATAGATAGATAGATAGATAGAGATAGATAGATAGATATAGATAGATAGATAGAT
>NW_023994884.1:0-47500 GCF_015586225.1 Lucilia sericata | reverse complement strand
TTTATGTTCTTTCCTATTTTAGTTAGCAAGGGCAACCCTTTTTCTTTCCATATTGCTGGACGATTTATAGGTTCTATTTCTTTTTCGTAATTTCTAGTCTGTCTGGCACATCATCCATCATTTGGTTGGTAAATTTGTGCGGGAGTTTGACATGGGGTTGTTGTTGATGGCAGTCATAAATTATTTTTGCTGCTTACAGCAGCTGTTTGATATATGTGTGCGAATTTAAGTATAAGAAGATGAAGTAAATTGAATGGAGAAGAAAAAATTTACAAATTTATAAGGGTTGCCAAGAGGTGGTTTTCTTAAGAGATATAAATAATTTAACTTCTAACCTCTATCGAACCATTTCTTTGGCAGCTCTTTCTTTGAAAATAACTTTCGAATTCAAGCAGATGAAAGCCGCTCAGTCCTTTTTGGAAAACCATAAAGATTGTATAACATCATAAATATTAAAAGCTCTGTTCACATCTACATATCAATTGTGTCTGACTTTATACTTGATGATCAAATATACCCAGCAGTTCAACAAGGAGTCAATGCCCACGTAAAAGACACTCATTTCCACTAAAGTCTAACCACGTGGTTGAAACTTATTTGTATATACTTATTAGGTTATTCATCACCAATGTGTACTCTTCGTATTCAAGAGCGATGACAGTTGTCACTTTATTGAACCCAAGATAAACAAAAACGGAGACAGTCGTAACTTTACTGTATCTTTGGTTAAAGAGAGCGAAGCTAGTAATCTATCTATATTTACTGTACCCTAGGCAAACAAGAGCAGATTCAATTGTTTATATTTAGTCGAAGTGAAGTGTGCGTACTGTCAAGGAACTCACTCCCCGAGGGCTTGTTAACTATTTGGTGTATTGTAATCCCGGGCAATAGATACCCCTAGTCTGCCGGGACTATAAACTGGTGATGATCAAATGTATCCTCGGCCTTTTCTTGGAATGATTTGACATGGGGTCGAACCAGAGCACCAGATAATCTGGTACTAAGGGTAGCCAGTTGCACGCAGTACTTTGTTTTGGCTGGTCAGTTGGTTGAGGTTCGTTTGGGATCCACACAGAATGTGTGATTTAAGCCCAAATTCGCTGGTAGTGATGGTTTAAGGACTGATATACCCAAATGCCATATATGTCTAGATTCTCTCTCCGGTGCTGTTGCCATCTCAACAGATGTCACTGGGTGATGTGACAGAGCAACTTATTCTGGATTCCTGAAGCCGTTGAATATCTCTTACTATTCGTGTCTAGTATGTAATATGTCGTTGAAATCTTCTGTATATCTATAAGATCGGTGCTGTTACATATTACACCTCAGAGGAATGACTGTGCAGTTAAAAGTTGGGAATGTATTGCTGTTAAATGAATAAGATACAGAATGCATCTGGGGTATATAAATCTCGCCACACCGATATTCTCGTATGAATGTGTCGAATACTTTCTCTTGAATATACCATAAGAAAGAGTGCTTAGTCGAATAGTGATTTATACCTTTGTCTTTTGGTCTACCGATTGTAACTATAGGTGCTGTTGCCGAATCAACAGAGGCTATATTATGTGTGTGGTTATAAATGAAAGTGATGTTTTTGCATCTCGGAAGTTAAGCAACGTGGCAGCGATGTAGACAGCTCAAGTACTTGAGCAAAGTTCTTGTACATTAACTGGCTGATCCATGTTTCCAAATTTTTCATCTGCATGTCGTTTGCAAGTCACAAAGGGGCGTTGGTGTGTCTTCTCTAGCACATCCATTGGCTGAAAGAGAACCACCATGAAATATGTCGTTTTCCATGTGTTCCCGTAGAGCAATCGACTTTTGTGATAACTTCTATTAACCACTTAAAAGTATATTAAATTTAGTATTATATAAATTTGTCTGACTTTGCAAGCCAATCAAGTCCAACGATCTGTGATTAACAAAAAGTTGTTCAAATCAATTATTAAGCACAACTTTTAAAGATCTTACAAAATAAGTGATTTACATTGCAATGAGTAGCTCCGATTTATGTGTTAATCTCCTCTTCTTGTAGACAAGAACCAGACAGGAATGACAGCATTACGATGTACACAGATCCGCTTTAGTTTTGAAAGGTTCGAAGTTACAAATTTTCGTACATAAACATTTCAAATTCGAAAAAGTATTGATGTGTAGACATCAGATGTATGTATCTTCAAGGTTGCCGATCTCATATAAAACGAAAAATATTAAGCCTAGTCACTTTGTAGTCCTCTAGATTAAGATTGTATCATTGTCTGAAGATTATGGTATGTTCGTTAATTATACCCTACACCACTTTAGTGGGGAGGGTATATTGGATTTGTGCTGATGTTTGTAAACATAACATAAATATTCGTCATAGACCCACCTTAAAGTATACCAATCGGCTTAGAATCGTTTTCTGAGTCGATTAAGCTATGTCCGTTCGTCCGTCTGGCTGGCTGGCTGGCTGTCCATGTAAACCTTGTGCGCAAGGTACAGGTCGCAATTTTCAAGATAATTGGATGAAATTTGGCACGCACGTTTTATTTGACCCAAGGACGAAGCCTATTGAAAATGGGTAAAATCGGTCCATTATTTCACCTAGCCCCCATAGAACAGAACCCTCCGAAAAGGGCTTCTGAGCTCATAATTATGTTAAATATACAGATATATCGATAAAATACGGCACAACTAAGTTTTATAGAAGTCTTAATGACCTTGCCAAATTTCATAAAGATCGGGCTCCATTTGACCCTAGCTCCCATACAAAGTCCCCTTCAGAAAATTACTTGAATGTCCCAAATTAACTTATAAACACAAATATCGCGATGAAATTCAGCACAATAAAATATTATGTAAATATAAATATATTCACAAAATTTTATCGAGATTTTTTTTGCCCCTAGCCCCCATATAAAGCCTCTTTCAGAAAATTAGTTTTTTATCCATAAATTGCTTAAATGTATCGGAACAAGGGAATATTGAAGATAAATGCTTTATTATGAAAAATAAATCACATTTAATATTCGTAACTGGTGTAAGGTATCATATGGTCGGCCACGCCCGACTATACTTTCTTACTTCTTTTAAAAGAATTGTTTGTATAGAGTAGTGTGGCAAACAAGTAGTCAATATTAAGAGTTTCCGTGTTCCTATAGATACACCAGAGAGCCAATGCTATAAAACAATGAGAAGTGATGAATTAGTGAAATCTTTTCCTTGTTCCAACAAGTGGATGAATAAAGTGTTTTTCATTAAAAAAAGTGCTAGAGATATATGTATATTAGAAACTTGGCATTATGGAGTTCCTGAACTCAATGTCCATGTCCACCAAATAGGCTTCTTCCTTCCGTCAAACATTAAGATTTAACGACTGGTTAGAAGCCAGAATAATAACTTCAGAGAGAGTCTGAGTTTTTGCAAATGATCGGTAGTTATTTCATACATTACTTGGTAATGAGTGCTCATTATCAACTACATTATTTCATTTAGTTGAATAAGTAGTTACAGGTAAAGAACAAACTAATTTGGATTTGTTATAGCCCGATTTCCTAGGGCGTCTATTTAACAAACATGAGGTTTGCGGACCGTAAAAATGTAATTAAAGGCTTTGCTAGGTTTATCTAGTTTCTCATACAATTTGCTGTAAAAGTTGAACTGTAAATATTATAATAACGACTACTTTCACAGATATGATGATGCAGTTTATAACAAGTTTATAACAAAGTATTTAGTTGGTCAAATAGATTAAATACATAAAATTTTGAATGAATTTACATATTTATTTAGAAATGGACTATGAAATTTCCAAAGCTTTTAGTCATATCATTAAATTCAATTGATTCTATCTGAAATGTTTTTAAACCATTACTACTATACCAGCACCATTGATTGGCTTACCCATTCACGTGTTAGCCACTTGTTAAATTGAGGGTTTAGTCAACAGTAGTATTGTCAGTTTTGTCGATGTGGTGTCATTGTCTATTGTCACAATTTTTGGGTCATTATCGTTAATTTTAATCATCAGCTGTTTCATTTACAAAACCTAATAGTATTCTAACTATAACCTATAGGTATATGTATATGTATGTATGTTTGTATTACGATAATAATGACCCTAATTTATTATAAATAATTTGAAATTCATAAATGTATCTTCTGTTATAAAATAAAAATTTCTTTAATTCAAAACACTAGAGAACTTATTTATAACAAATGATTATTAGGGGATTAGTTTGATATTGTCAGTTATTAAAACACATTTTGTGTTTGTATATGTGTATGTGTGTGTTATTTTGCTTCCATTGTCTGTTCCCCTGTTGTGTGTTAAGTTTTAAGATTGACAAATTGTCAAGTAGCCATGGCGCGACATATTTTGAATAGTTAAGGCGTCTTTGTTTTAACTAATTAGTTGATATTTATCATTTTTTAAGGCGCCTTTTTTTTAAACAAACTTAAGTTTTATACCAAATACATTTTATTTTTTTAAAATATGTATAAAATTTTATCTTTTTCGATGTTGTATAAAGTATATGTATGTAGAAAGTTTTTTTTTTTTTTTTTTTTTGAGGAATTTATGTTGTTTCTGAGATACTTAATCATTTTATTAACTAATACTCGTAGCCATAAAATAAATTATGTAAAATTTATTTTTTTTTTTATACAAAAATTATCTTAAGGCACTCAACTTTAATCAAAATCATTTGGAAACATCAAAACACCCCAAAGTGCTGTTGTTGTTGGTATGCTTAATTTCTGAAAATCTCTTTTTTTTTTGTCTTTTACGGCTTTCATCATACTAAATTGAACTCAATTATAAATGACAGCCGACAAATTGAAGTGGAAATTGAGATATTATTAAGGCTGAAAAAAAAAATATAAAATAACAACAAAAATGTATGTAAACTTTTAAAAGATAAAAGAAAAAAAGTTTTTTTTTTTTTTGAGAACCATATAAAATTCAGAGCAATTTTTGTGTCAAACGCAACACTTGGTTGTGGCAGAATAAGTGCGTCTTATAACGAGCTGTTTGGCAAATTAAATTGTTGGTATTTGGGGGGAAATTTTAAGTAAAAGCAATAATATTTAGTTGAACTATTTATTATTAAAGGGGCTGACTTATTACTTTGGGTTCGGCTCTCATTGTTATGACCTCATAGGATTTTACTCACTGCTTCATTATTCCAAGTGGCTGTATGGCTCTCGTTGCATCCTTTTTTAACCCGAAGATTGTGGCCTCCCGTAGATTAGTGTTCTAGCTTAGTAGACCGGAGGTGATGGTTTTGATTCCCACCTGATGCACTGGTTAAGAAGCGCACAACAGGTCCGGTAGGGGCTTAGGTGTATTTCATTGGATCGGAGATTAAAGTATACATTTCTAAACGATTGAGCTGTGCTGATTCCGAGTCTGGCCTCTTCGAATCTTCTCCATCATATCTGGGATTCTAGATATCGTCTCCATTTTGAGACTTTATAACAGCACCAAGATAACTTATTTAATAAAATGTTCTATACCATCTGAAAGTTCATTCTGTCAGCTTTAAAATAAAGTCTTAATATCTGTTATATCTTCTTTCCTTTAAAAAAAGTATTAGGGTTTTAAATTTGTCAAATTTTGTCGAACCAAATTTGCTACTGGGAGAGTATTCGGTACTGGCTCTCTTGTCGTTTCCGAGTTTTATATGAATGTAGCTCACCAGACCCGTTTTTTCTTTCATATTATAGTCATCCGTATCACAGATTCCCTTTGGGGTTTGCTCTAATGCTCCACCTGTCCATGATCCCCTACAGGGAAACAATGTCTTCTTCCATCCTATTATAATTTCGTACCGATGACGTGCCCGATAATCGGCTTTGATCTAAGAGCCACCTCGTTTCGATCAGCCAGCCTTCCAAGAGCAAAAGCAGGTAAAGGTAATTATACTCAGTGCTACTGAGTTGGAAACCTAAATAGGTGGATCAGACTAGTAGGAACTCCTCTCGTATATCAGCTATCCAGAAAAGCAGTAGATGTCTCTACCAGTTACCCGACTTCCTAGATATGCAGTCGTATAACATTTACGACTATGTTTCGCCAGATAAGTCAGAATGTATGAGTGAGTATATCAGGTGTATCGATTTTTAAAGCTTTCCTACCAGAGGCTTTCCCACTGATAAAGTGCAAAACAGACCCAATGGAGACCTAGCTGTATTTCTTCGGATTTAATGTAACATAAATGCTTCTTTTAGAATTGGTTGTAAAATATATGAAAAATATTGGAACCGTCCTAATCGACGACAGTTTGATGAACTTCGGCCATTTCTTTAAAGTTATTATCTGCTTTCTTACACGTTTCGTATTTGATTATTGGAACTAATTCTCGAGTAACTTAAAAGCATATTTTAATGATTTAAGAGTAAGAAGGATCAGCCGGATTTCACTAAACCGATCAATAAGTGAAGAAGACCGTCTGGTTTATTCTCACCCGACTCGGCTAGTAAGTAAGTTGTCGCAACCAACGACATGTTCACAGTTCCTTTCCTAGAAAAAGAAAAGTGTAGCTAGGCTACCCTGCATCTGGTCTGTACAACACTTGTTGAATAGGTACCTATATTTGGCATTAAGTTGGTGTCTTACCTATTTTGCTATTTAGTTTTGAACTCTAGTTGCTCGCAGATTAGTTACCAAACTAACTTGGATGACAGTAGCATCCGAATTGGAAAAAATTGCCCTGGGAAAATGTTCTTAGAAGTTTGCAAGGGCCTCGTCACGTGCACTCTTTCTCATTCAACATTCGCACGGATATGTATTTTGCTTGTGCTCACAATGAGTATCCCAAACAATAGTGTATTCCACCTTCGACTGTTTTAGAATATCTTGAAATATATAAATGATAATTTTGAATTAACATTGAATCTGAGGCAAAAACGGCTCATTTTCCTATTTCGAAACATTTGTACAATATAAATTTATTTAAATTATTTTAATTTCTTTTGAGGCCAAGAACGAATCAACCTAATTTCGGATACTCTATTCTAAAATGAATCGTATACCATTGAGAGAATCTGCATCGATCGAAACAACTACATAGTAGTCGGATGGGCAAGTTTTTGACTATAAGACGGGTGAGCCATTTTCAGTCAACATATGGATTCTACGCCAAAAGATCTTCTGATATTTAGAGGCCAAGAACGAATCAATCTAATTTCGGATACCTTGTTCTGAAGTGGAGCCTATCCCATTGAGAGCATTCTGCGTCAATCGAAATAGTGGATTCTACGCCAAAAGATCTTCTGATATTTAGAGGCCTAGAACGAATCAACGTAATTTCGGATACCTTGTTCTGAAGTGGAGCGTATCCCATTGAGAGCATTCTGCGTCAATCGAAATAGTGGTCAAATGGGCAAGATCTGTGCTGTAAGGCAGTTGATACAAAACATCACAAACATTTCCTTCTAAAACTGATTTAACAGTTACTTCAACAAGAGGTTGGCCGTTGTCATGACAATTAGAGAGCATTTTCATAGCATCATATATGTATATTTGACTTTGGTGTTGATTGGGCTCGTTGGCCGGGATTTCCGTGGGATTTATTGTCATTCTGATTATCGTAATTAATCCATTTTTCAATGGAGTATATATATGGGGGCTAGGATCAATTATGGACCGATCCTAACAAAATTTGATGGATGGATTTTTGTTGACATTGAAGTTAATTATACGGAATTTCATTGAAATACATATGTTTTTAAGGGAATTAACAACGTTCAACCATTTTCAGGGCGACTTTGCAAGGGAGCTAGGGTTAAATAAGGGCCGCTTATTACGAAAATTTTCAGTATCATTTATGCTTGTATAAAACGTAGTTGTGCCTATATTTGTAGAGATATTAGAATAGTTGGCATAATTATGAGCTCCAAATACCAATTTAGGGGATCCGGTTATATTGGAGGGGGTGCTAGGTGAAATAATGGACCGATATCAACGAAAATCAATAGGGTTCGTCAAAATTGCTACCTGTAGTATGATTACAAGGTTTACATGGACAGACAGACTGACAGATAGACAGACGGACAGACTTACAGACGGACGGAAGGATGGACGGACATGGCTTTATCGATTCAGAAAATGATTCTGAGTCGATTGGTATACTTAAATGTGACCATTAATTCTATGCGTTACAAACATCAGCACAAATCCAATATAAAATAATGTCGACTTCTGTATACCTCTACCTTTCTGCTGTTCAGTTAAGCCGAACATTTGTTTATATAAAATTATTGTCTATTTATGTATGTAAGTCAAATTTATGTAGTTTAAAATGAAGTCATTAAATTTAAATATAAAGAAAGATAAAAAGTTACTAAATGAGGGAGTGATAAATGTCATAAAATTTCCTCCAAAAAAAAACCTAATAAAACACAACTGACCATTATTTATCTTATACCTTAGGTATTTTTTTAATGATTCAAGATAAAAGTAAAAACTATACATAAATTAATGTTTGGTGGTTGATTGATCGTCTACTGAAAACCCCAAACAGTAAATGAGCAGCAATTAATAAACTTACATTAGGAGTGGTACATGAAAAAAAGACTCAAAACAGGTAACTAATGATATAGGATTGTTTTGATATTTAGTGATGACATTGAATTATTAGATGTTTCTGAAATATTGATTTTAGTAATAATTTCTAATTTCACTGTTCACTATAAAAACATCATCATTATAATTTTTCTTCTTATAAAATAGTACAATTTTAATTAGATTTGGCATTTCTAATTAGTTGTGTTAATTAGAAAAGGTTTAAAAGGGGTCAGAAAATCAGTTTATCTAAGCGAAAATAAATAAATTAAATTTAAATAAAATTCTTTGCCAAAATTTATATTTAAATGTTTGTTTAAATACACACAGACATGTTAACAAATTCTTTATATTTCACATTTATGTTTAAGTGTCACCCAAATATTTACATCATAATTAACAACTTTGTAATTAAATAAAACTAATGATTGTAGCTATTTTTTCGTTTCCCCTACAATGTTGTTTGTATTAATTAAAACATTGTTTACATACGTGTAGACAACTAATAGTACGAACAACAACCAAAAACTGCTGATGCTCGTGCAATGATAAATTAATGAAAATTTTTAACAGTGTGTGAATAAATTTAAATTAAAATATGTCAAATGCAATGTTTCATACAGAAAAGACACAAATTACTTTATTACGGCTCGGTGGTCAATTTAAACATTTATTATAAAAGTTGTTTTCGTTTTTGGCAATCTAAGAATTTGTAGAGATACGTATATAAGTAATAGATGATTTGAATAAATGATTTAAAAAAAAAAAATAATTTTATTTATTTTCAAAGACTCAATTTAAAAGTCAAAATTGTATTTCCTTAAAATGCAAGTGCATAATAAAACAAATTTTAATAAACAATTTCTAGAGCCATTTTAATACAGGCTGTTAACCACCGAACAGGTACTGAAAAATAAATGAACTAGAACTGAACTTGAAATGAACTAGAAATGAACAAGAAGTAAACTGGAACTGAACTAGAACTGAACTAGAACTGAACTAGAACTGAACTAGAACTGAACTAGAACTGAACTAGAACTGAACTAGAACTAAACTAGAACTAAACTAACTGCTGAACTAGAACTGAACTGACTAGAACTGAACTAGAACTGAACTAGAACTGAACTAGAACTGAACTAGAACTGAACTAGAACTGAACTAGAACTGAACTAGAACTGAACTAGAACTGAACTAGAACTGAACTAGAACTGGAACTGAACTAGAACTGAACTAGAACTGAACTAGAACTGAACTAGAACTGAACCAGAACTGAACTAGAACTGAACTAGAACTGAACTAGAACTGAACTAGAACTAGAACTGAACTAGAACTGAACTAGAACTGAACTAGAACTGAACTAGAACTGAACTAGAACTGAACTAGAACTGAACTAGAACTGAACTAGAACTGAACTAGAACTGAACTAGAACTAGAACTGAACTAGAACTGAACTAGAACTGAACTAGAACTGAACTAGAACTGAACTAGAACTGAACTAGAACTGAACTAGATCTGAACTAGAACTGAACTAGAACTGAACTAGAACTGAACTAGAACTGAACTAGAACTGAACTAGAACTGAACTAACTGAACTAGACTGAACTAGATCTGAACTAGATCTGAACTAGAAACTGCACTAGAACGAACTAGAACTGAACTAGAACTGAACTAGAACTGAACTAGAACTGAACTAGAACTGAACTAGAACTGAACTAGAACTGAACTAGAAACTGAACTAGAACTGAACTAGAACTGAACTAGAACTGAACTAGAACTGAACTAGAACTGAACTAGAACTGAACTAGACTGAACTAGAAACTGAACTAGAACTGAACTAGAACTGAACTAGAACTGAACTAGAACTGAACTAGACTGAACTAGGAATCTGAACTAGAACTGAACTAGAACTGAACTAGAACTGAACTAGAACTGAACTAGAACTGAACTAGAACTGAACTAGAACTGAACTAGAACTGAACTAGAACTGAACTAGAACTGAACTAGAACTGAAATAGAACTGAACTAGAACTGAACTAGAACTGAACTAGAACTGAACTAGAACTGAACTAGAATGAACTGAACTGGAACTAAGAACTAGAACTGAAGAACTGAACTAGAACTGAACTAGAACTGAACTAGAACTGAACTAGAACTGAACTAGAACTGAACTAGAACTGAACTAGAACTGAACTAGAACTGAACTAGAACTGAACTAGAACTGAACTAGAACTGAACTAGAACTGAACTAGACTGAACTAGAACTGAACTAGAAACTGAACTAGAACTGAACTAGAACTGAACTAGAACTGAACTAGAACTAGAACTAGACTGAACTAGAACTGAACTAGAACTGAACTACTGACTAGATCTGAACTAGAACTGAACTAGAACTGAACTAGAACTGAACTAGAACTGAACTAGAACTGAACTAGAACTGAACTAGAACTGAACTAGAACTGAACTAGAACTGAACTAGATCTGAACTAGAATCTGAACTAGAACTGAACTAGATCTGAACTAGACTGAACTAGAACTGAACTAGAACTGAACTAGAACTGAACTAGAACCTGAACTAGAACTGAACTAGAACTGAACTAGAACTGAACTAGACACTGAACTAGAAACTGAACTAGAACTGAACTAGAACTGAACTAGAACTGAACTAGAACTGAACTAGAACTGAACTAGAACTGAACCTAGAACTGAACTAGAACTGAACTAGAACTGAACTAGAACTGAACTAGAACTGAACTAGAACTGAACTAGTACTGAACTAGCACTGAACTAGAACTGAACTAGAACTGAACTAGAACTGAACTAGTAATGAACTAGAACTGAACTAGACTGAACTAGAACTGAACTAGAACTGAAACTAGAATGAACTAGAAATGAACTAGAACTGAACTAGAACTGAACTAGAACTGAACTAGAACTGAACTAGAACTGAACTAGAACTGAACTAGAACTGAACTAGAACCTGAACTAGAACTGAACTAGAACTGAACTAGAACTGAACTAGAACTGAACTAGAAACTGAACTAGAACTGAACTAGAACTGAACTAGAACTGAACTAGAATACTGAACTAGAACTGAACTAGAACTGAACTAGAACTGAACTAGAATGAACTAGAACTGAACTAGAACTGAACTAGAACTGAACTAGAACTGAACTAGAACTGAACTAGAACTGAACTAGAACTGAACTAGAACTGAACTAGAACTGAACTAGAACTGAACTAGAACTGAACTAGAACTGAACTAGAACTGAACTAGAACTGATCTAGAAGTGAACTAGAAATGAAATAGAATTTAATTAGAGCTGGACTGGAATATTATTATTAGTATTTCCATTGTTTTATTTTTGTTATTTAAGGAGAATACCCGCGTGGCAAATTTTAGTCCGAGAATTGTGGATTCATGGCTCACTAAGGTGTTTTAAGTTCTGCTCTTATATAGTGCGTTTGGAGATATGAAATTTTCCAGTCCCACCCGTTAGCAGCATTTTGGAGACTCGCTGCGCAGGAGATTGCAAACTCACGTGATGACTGAACTTGTACTAAAAACGATACATACATACGTATGTACATATGAATGTTAATGATGTAATCTTAAAGAAAGTTTCCATACCAATGCTTGCAAGGCTAACAGATGCAAAATCTAAGTGCAAATTTATAAAATATTTTGCTTTTATCGACATTAGTAAATATGTTGTACAATATATGAACTCAATTTCTCATCCTGCCACTACCGTAGACCATATACAAACTTTAATAATCAGAACATATAAAAATAATACCCTAAGGACTAACAAAATTTTTCATATTTTTATACTTTGAAGATTGCTTTTATCAAATTATTAATAAAATATTATGACAATTTTCTTAAGACTAAACAACCCTATTAAAAGAGTAAACACATACTCTCATATTTTCTATTTAGAGAAGAGTAATATCAGGATATGTAAGGTACTTATCCTTTGTTGGCAAAAAAAACCAACAAAAAATTTAAGTCTTTAGATGAGTTGGAAATGTTCATATTAATGCCTTGTTAAAATAAAAATATAGTATCACTTGAAAATTGTTTTTTTTATAACGCTTTGTAAAAGAACTTAAGTATATTTATATATTTTACATATGTACTTAAAAATACTTTTGAACACACATATCACTATACATACTCTGTTTTATCTAAATGGTACATGTTGTTGTTATGGAGGTACAAGGAAGTATACGGATTTTTTCACATCCTCCTTTTAAAAGTATGTATAATAATTGTGTGCGTTAAATGTACTTATGTTACTTCTGTATACATTGACATACTTGCACAAGGAATCATATCAACGCTCAAGTAATGATAAAAATCATATTTGCAGAAGTCCTTTTTATCAGTCTAATACCCACTTTTAATACTTAATGTTTCTAAGAAGAAAATCCAATTTTCTTTGTGGTAGAATTCAATATGAAAAGTATTTTAACAGAAATTTATACAAAAATTGGTAAGTAAGTAAAAATACATAAGTAAGTTTGAAAACATACATTTAAATAGTAGATTTTTGGGAAAAGTATCCCATTATGAAAATTAAATTTTGTAAGAAAATATGGAATACATATATACTTAGTAGTAATTATATTTTAAGTGTTAAGAGATAATATTGAACAAGAACTGAACTAGAACTGAACAAGAACTGAACTAGAACTGAACTAGAACTGAACTAAAACTGAACTAGAACTGAACTAGAACTGAACTAGAACTGAACTAGAACTGAACTAGAACTGAACTAGAACTGAACTAGAACTGTACTAGAACTGAACTAGAACTGAACTAGAACTGATCTAGAACTGAACTGAACTAGAAGAACTAGAACTGAACTAGAACTGAACTAAACTGAACTAGAACTGAACTAGAACTGAACTAGAACTGAACTAGAACTGAACTAGAACTGAACTAGAACTGAACTAGAACTGAACTAGAACTGAACTAGAACTGAACTAGAACTGAACTAGAACTGAACTAGAACTGAACTAGAACTGAACTAGAACTGAACTAGAACTGAACTAGAACTGAACTAGAACTGAACTAGAACTGAACTAGAACTGAACTAGAACTGAACTAGAACTGAACTGAACTAGAACTGAACTAGAACTGAACGAACTGAACTAGAACTGAACTAGAACTGAACTAGAACTGAAAGAACTGAACTAGAACTGAACTAGAACTGAACTAGAACTGAACTAGAACACTAGAACTTAACTAGAACTTAACTAGAACTGAACTAGAACTGAACTAGAACTGAACTAGAACTGACCTAGAACTGAACTAGAACTTAACTAGAACTTAACTAGAACTTAACTAGAACTGAACTAGAACTGAACTAGAACTGAACTAGAACTGAACTAGAACTGAACTAGAACTGAACTAGAACTGAACTAGAACTGAACTAGAACTGAACTAGAACTGAACTAGAACTGAACTAGAACTGAACTGAACTAGAACTGAACTAGAACTGAACTAGAACTGAACTAGAACTGAACTAGAACTGAACTAGAACTGAACTAGAACTGAACTAGAACTGAACTAGAACTGAACTAGAACTGAACTAGAACTGAACTCGAACTGAACTAGAACTGAACTAGAACTGAACTAGAACTGAACTAACTAGAACTGAACTAGAACTGAACCAGAACTGAACTAGAATTGAACTAGAACTGAACTAGAACTGAACTAGAACTGAACTAGAACTGAACTAGAACTGAACTAGAACTGAACTAGAACTGAACTAGAACTGAACTAGAACTGAACTAGAACTGAACTAGAACTGAACTAGAACTGAACTAGAACTGAACTAGAACTGAACTAGAACTGAACTAGAACTGAACTAGAACTGAACTAGAACTGAACTAGAACTGAACTAGAACTGAACTAGAACTGAACTAGAACTGAACTAGAACTGAACTAGAACTGAACTAGAACTGAACTAGAACTGAACTAGAACTGAACTAGAACTGAACTAGAACTGAACTAGAACTGAACTAGAACTGAACTAGAACTGAACTAGAACTGAACTAGAACTGAACTAGAACTGAACTAGAACTGAACTAGAACTGAACTAGAACTGAACTAGAACTGAACTAGAACTGAACTAGAACTGAACTAGAACTGAACTAGAACTGAACTAGAACTGAACTAGAACTGAACTAGAACTGAACTAGAACTGAACTAGAACTGAACTAGAACTGCTAGAACTGAACTAGAAACTGAACTAGAACTGAACTAGAACTGAACTAGAACTGAACTAGAACTGAACTAGAACTGAACTAGGAACGTGAACTAGAACTGAACTAGAACTGAACTAGAATGAACTAGAACTAACTAGAACTGAACTAGAACTGAACTAGAACTGAACTAGAACTGAACTAAAACTGAACTAGAACTGAACTAGAACTGAACTAGACTGAACTAGAACTGAACAGACTGAACTAGAACTTGACCTAGAACTGAACTAGAACTGAACTCGAAACTGAACTAGAACTGAACTAGAACTGAAACTAGAACTGACCTAGACTGAACTAGAACTGAACTAGAACTGAACTAGAACTGAACTAGAATGAACTAGAACTGAACTAAAACTGATCTAAAACTGAACTAAAACTGAACTGAACTAACTAAGCTGATCTTACTAGAAAAATTTATCTTATATTTTTTTTTATTTTGAGAAATTTTGCAATTATTTGTTAAAAATATTGAAAACTTACATAGTGAAAGGTGTAACTGTTTTTAATGTTAATTTCAATATAAGAAATACATGTGTGTCTGTATATTACATTATACTTTTACCATGAGAAAAAAGACAAATGAAGCATTTTGACATTTCCTGTTTATTTTTCTTCTATTTATTTATTTTCTTATTTTTCTTTTATACCACAATAACCAAAATAAATAATAGAAAATAAAACAATCATAAATTAAACCTAATTAATAAATGCGACAGTGAATGTCTGTATTATTTTGTACTCTGTGGTCAGCGGGTGACTAATTGTTAGATAAACATTTTCACAAGACAAAGCAACCAACAGCGATAATAACAATAATAATGATAGCTACAACCATAATGATCCATCCACTAAATGACACACATGTCATTTTGACATGTGTTTACGATAGACATCTTAAGGGTATATTGTCACACCACTTGGCATATGTTACATTTGCACAAACACACACCTCATCAGACACATAATAGTGCCCATTGTGCAGTACCATTATTCACCCATTTCTAACTAATACATTTTGTTTTTTTTTTTTATACATTTACAGAGTAAATTTTACACATTTACATGCTGGGTAAGTGGATGTGTCTGTCTGTCGGTCTGGTAGGATGTGTTACAAAGTTTACAACCCGCATAGATTTTACTTTTAAAATGTTTGTATATCACACATTTACTAAATGTTTGTGTAATAATTAGGGAAACCAAAAATATTATATTTTTACACATGTTATCAGTTAAAGTATATTTTACTCTAAATAGCATATTATTGTACATTTTGTGTATATTTAAAGCATATTTCTATGCACATGAATCTTTCTTTCGAATGTATTTTGGTTCCCCTGATAACTGAATAGTATTTTATTTATTTTGTCTGCATTGTACTTGTACATATGTAAATAGGTACATTCTTATTACATACATATGTATGTACGTACATACATACATATGTAAAAATACAAAAAGTGCATTGACAAATAACATATCAAAATCTGTGACAAGCTAAATAAAAACTGTCAAATGTACGAACAAAGAAATGAAAGACAAACTTAAAAAAATAACACAATTTATAACCAACAACCATCATGACAATATGTGTACTTTTTTGTACTCTTGGTGATGTTTTTGTCAGACAAACAATAAAAACAAATTTTTAGACATAAACATAAAAATTTTAATTTATTTTGTTTATTCTACACAAATTTGTTTTTTGCATGTCTTCAATGAACCTTCTTATCTGTTGTAAAAATTAATTTAAAAGTTACTAGTTGAGTTCCACTTTATGTCTAGTTCAGTTCTAGCTCAGTTCTAGTTCAGTTCGAGTTCAGTTCTAGTTCAGTTCTAGTTCAGTTCTAGTTCAGTTCTAGTTCAGTTCTAGTTCAGTTCTAGCTCAGTTCTAGTTCAGTTCTAGTTCAGTTCTAGTTCAGTTCTAGTTCAGTTCTAGTTCAGTTCTAGTTCAGTTCTAGTTCAGTTCTAGTTCAGTTCTAGTTCAGTTCTAGTTCAGTTCTAGTTCAGTTCTAGTTCAGTTCTAGTTCAGTTCTAGTTCAGTTCTAGTTCAGTTCTAGTTCAGTTCTAGTTCAGTTCTAGTTCAGTTCTAGTTCAGTTCTAGTTCAGTTCTAGTTCAGTTCTAGTTCAGTTCTAGTTCAGTTCTAGTTCAGTTCTAGTTCAGTTCTAGTTCAGTTCTAGTTCAGTTCTAGTTCAGTTCTAGTTCAGTTCTAGTTCAGTTCTAGTTCAGTTCTAGTTCAGTTCTAGTTCAGTTCTAGTTCAGTTCTAGTTCAGTTTAGTTCAGTTCTAGTTCAGTTCTAGTTCAGTTCTAGTTCAGTTCTAGTTCAGTTCTAGTTCAGTTCTAGTTCAGTTCTAGTTCAGTTCTAGTTCAGTTTTAGTTCCAGTTCAGTTTTAGTTCTTGTTCAGTTCTAGTTCTAGTTCAGTTCTAGTTCAGTTCTAGTTCAGTTCTAGTTCAGTTCTAGTTCAGTTCTAGTTCAGTTCTAGTTCAGTTCTAGTTCAGTTCTAGTTCAGTTCTAGTTCAGTTCAGTTCTAGTTCTTTAGTTCAGTTCTAGTTCAGTTCTAGTTCAGTTCTAGTTCAGTTCTAGTTCAGTTCTAGTTCAGTTCTAGTTCAGTTCTAGTTCAGTTCTAGTTCAGTTCTAGTTCAGTTCTAGTTCAGTTCTAGTTCAGTTCTAGTTCAGTTCTAGTTCAGTTCTAGTTCAGTTCTAGTTCAGTTCTAGTTCAGTTCTAGTTCAGTTCTAGTTCAGTTCTAGTTCAGTTCTTGTTCAGTTCTAGTTCAGTTCTAGTTCAGTTCTAGTTCAGTTCTAGTTCAGTTCTAGTTCAGTTCTAGTTCAGTTCTAGTTCAGTTCTAGTTCAGTTCTAGTTCAGTTCTAGCTCAGTTCTAGTTCAGTTCTAGTTCAGTTCTAGTTCAGTTCTTATTCAGTTCTAGTTCAGTTCTAGGTCAGTTCTAGTTCAGTTCTAGTTCAGTTCTAGTTCAGTTCTAGTTCAGTTCTAGTTCAGTTCTAGTTCAGTTCTAGTTCAATTCTAGTTCAGTTCTAGTTCAGTTCTAGTTCAGTTCTAGTTCAGTTCTAGTTCAGTTCTAATTCAGTTCTAGTTCAGTTCTAGTTCAGTTCTAGTTCAGTTCTAGTTCAGTTCTAGTTCAGTTCTAGTTCAGTTCTAGTTCTAGTTCAGTTCTAGTTCAGTTCTAGTTCAGTTCTAGTTCTAGTTCAGTTCTAGTTCAGTTCTAGTTCAGTTCTAGTTCAGTTCTAGTTCAGTTCTAGTTCAGTTCTAGTTCAGTTCTAGTTCAGTTCTAGTTCAGTTCTAGTTCAGTTCTAGTTCAGTTCTAGTTCAGTTCTAGTTCAGTTCTAGTTCAGTTCTAGTTCTAGTTCAGTCTAGTTTCAGTTCTAGTTCAGTTCTACTTCAGTTCTAGTTCAGTTTCTAGTTCAGTTCTAGTTCAGTAGTTCTAGTTCAGTTCTAGTTCAGTTCTAGTTCAGTTCTAGTTCAGTTTCTAGTTCAGTTCTAGTTCAGTTCTAGTTCAGTTCTAGTTCCAGTTCTAGTTTCAGTTCTAGTTCAGTTCTAGTTCAGTTCTAGTTCAGTTCTAGTTCAGTTCTAGTCAGTTCTAGTCAGTCTAGTTCAGTTTCTAGTTCAGTTCTAGTTCTAGTTCAGTTCTAGTTCAGTTCTAGTTCAGTTCTAGTTCAGTTCTAGTTCAGTTCTAGTTCAGTTCTAGTTCAGTTCTAGTTCAGTTCTAGTTCAGTTCTAGTTCAGTTCTACGTTCAGTTCTAGTTCAGTTCTAGTTCAGTTCTAGTTCAGTTCTAGTTCAGTTCTAGTTCTAGTTCAGTTCTAGTTCTAGTTCTAGTTCAGTTCTAGTTCAGTTCTAGGTCAGTTCTAGTTCAGTTCTAGTTCAGTTCTAGTTCAGTTTTAGATCCAGTTCAGTTTTAGTTCTAGTTCAGTTCTAGTTCAGTTCTAGTTCAGTTCTAGTTCAGTTCTAGTTCATTCTAGTTCAGTTCTAGTTCAGTTCTAGTTCTAGTTCAGTTCTAGTTCAGTTCTAGTTCAGTTCTAGTTCAGTTCTAGTTCAGTTCTAGTTCAGTTCTAGTTCAGTTCTAGTTCAATTCTAGTTCAGTTCTAGTTCAGTTCTAGTTCAGTTCTAGTTCAGTTCTAGTTCAGTTCTAGTTCAGTTCTAGTTCAGTTCTAGTTCAGTTCTAGTTCAGTTCTAGTTAAGTTCTAGTTCAGTTCTAGTTCAGTTCTAGTTCAGTTCTAGTTCAGTTCTAGTTCAGTTCTAGTTCAGTTCTAGTTCAGTTCTAGTTCAGTTCTAGTTCAGTTCTAGTTCAGTTCTAGTTCAGTTCTAGTTCAGTTCTAGTTCAGTTCTAATTCAGTTCTAGTTCAGTTCTAGTTCAGTTCTAGTTCAGTTCTAGTTCAGTTCTAGTTCAGTTCTAGTTCAGTTCTAGTTCAGTTCTAGTTCAGTTCTAGTTCAGTTCTAGTTCAGTTCTAGTTCAGTTCTAGTTCAGTTCTAGTTCAGTTCTAGTTCAGTTCTAGTTCAGTTCTAGTTAAGTTCTAGTTCAGTTCTAGTTCTTCTAGTTCAGTTCTAGTTCAGTTCTAGTTCAGTTCTAGTTCTAGTTCTAGTTCAGTTCTAGTTCAGTTCTAGTTCAGTTCTAGTTCAGTTCTAGTTCAGTTCTAGTTCAGTTCTAGTTCAGTTCTAGTTCAGTTCTAGTTCAGTTCTAGTTCAGTTCTAATTCAGTTCTAGTTCAGTTCTAGTTCAGTTCTAGTTCAGTTCTAGTTCAGTTCTAGTTCAGTTCTAGTTCAGTTCTAGTTCAGTTCTAGTTCAGTTCTAGTTCAGTTCTAGTTCAGTTCTAGTTCAGTTCTAGTTCAGTTCAGTTCAGTTCAGTTCTAATTCAGTTCTAGTTCATTATTCCTCTTCTAGTCTTATTTCGGCTGGAATTTTTTTAGAATTTTTTAGAATTTTACTTTCTCACACTTTTTAATTTTCACTTACATATCCTTCTTTCATATCAAATCTGGTGTCCTTGCTTTTATTTTTGTTAAAAGAACCCACAGTATTATAACACATTTCCTTAGCAAAACAAATCATTTTAATGACTTAAATCTGACACATTTTCTTTAATTTTGCAAAAGAAAAATCTAAAAAAAAAACTCTTAATATATCTTTCAAATTGTAAGTGTGCAATATATCAACTTATATGAATGTATATTACCCATAGTACGAACAATCTAATTTGTCATTCTTATGATGTCATTAATAAGTTTTTTTTCTGCATCTTTCCTTTCTTACTTTTCCATTGCAGTTTTTCTTCTTGACAAACAAAATGTTTTCATCTGTCCAATGTCCATTTGTGTCAGTAACATGATATTTTTTAAACATGAAAAAAATTAAAAAAAAAACTTACTTGGAAAGAAAGAGTAGCAAAGAGTTTAAGGAGTTTAGGGTGAGCCTGAAGAAGATAAATTTTACTTGCAGTAATTAAGCGAATTTGACGTACTATTTTGCAACATTCCTATTCTAGTTTCTTGTTTTATAAGTTTCGAGATTTAGTTTATTTATTTCCTGTTCACCCTTTAAAATCCATTTGTATACAAATATATAAATGTGCATATGACAAATGCACTCATAAACTAGCAAATACAAACCATAAGAAATGTACAGGATATCAAAAAAAAATGTATAAATAAACAGAAGTATTATTGTTGCAGCTACTGAAGATAAGTATAATGATTGGTAGACAACATGGACATGGGTTGACTGTTTTCTTGCCTAGGGTTTGCATCTATAGCAGCAGCGACAATAGCATTCAACATCAGTTAGTTCGCATAATGTTAAATGACATATCTTTAGTAGGAGTCATTTTTCTCTCTGTTGTGTGTTCGTAGTTTAATGGGTGTATCGGGAGGTGATGTAATTTTATGGAATTTTTTCGTTCTTCTTGCATCACAACCGATCAAGTAATAGATCAGTGGACCCGATTAATTGTTTATGGAATCTTCTGTAGAACTATCCAAATAATTAATTCCAATAATGAAGAATATTTCTTGAACAGTTATTTCAAGCTGCTGATATGTTTATACTGGAGCTTGAATGAGAGATTGGGTGATTTTATCACCTTTTCGATTTCTTCCACATATTTTGGCATTATTCTGACCTTTAATAGCTCTCCACGATCTCCTATAGAAGTATTTGCCTCAAAATATCAGCCTTTTTTCCTATCAGCTCTATTACATTTGAAAACATATTGGAAGTTGTTGTGGTCTTTTTATCCACTGGGTAGACTTGGAACGGTGTACATGGTTCTGCTGATCCTTATATAAGGTATCTAACCCACGTTTGCCAAGTGATCACGTTGCGAAATGACAAGTAGTATAATGATATCCCTACAGGCGGAGAAGTACCTCAAAAACATACCTGATGAATCCACAATCTCGGTAATGATAACAATATGGACCCACAGGTATATACGTTGTCTTGTGCGACCACGCAGCGTCAATGATACGCTCAGGCTGATTTCAGGTTCCTCAGTTGCACAACCACATCGGCAACAGCACCGAGAACTTCCCTGAAGTAAAAATGCATAATTATTCAGTACCAGTCTATCGTAGAGCAAAGAGACTTTCCCGAAAATTCAACCAATTTACATCAGTACCATTCTCAGATCATAATGAACGACCTAAGCAATGAGAGGCAACCATTTAGTGTCAACCAGACAATTCCTCAACCTGTACTGCCGATCTACTATGCGAAGAATAATAGATACTCAACGAGTTCCAGCATACATAAGCTACTCTGTCACATATCTCAGTGACATACGTTGAGATAGCAACAGGATCGGAGAGAGAATCCAAACATATTTGTCATTTCGATATATCAGTCCTTAAACCATCTCTCTCCGCGTATTCGGGTTTAAATCACAGATACTTTGTAGATCCTAAAGGAACCTTAATCACCTGACCATATAGGTCACCCGTAGTATTAGATTGTCTGGTAGATTCACACCCATAAGCTTAATATCCTCAGATCTTTTCCTGAACACAATGAACAAAATATTGAACAATTTTACTAAGAGAATAAGCGAAGCCAGTTTATTGGAATTGGTTACAGCCTAAACTTCTGAGATCCTCATTTGACCATCCGGTTTAGGCAAACGATCGATAACGAATCGATCGAGTTCGCTAGATAGCGAAATGCAGACGTAAGTATCGGTGTTTTCTCTTGTTAATGAAGTACCTCTTTTCGCCTGAGAGTCCGCAATGTAAGGTGCATATATGACAATTGTGAGAGCTCATGGAGTTTATAATGTATCGATCGAGTTCGCTATTTAGCGAAATACGGACGAAAGTATCGATGTTTTATATTGTTAGTAAAGTACCTCTTTTCTCAGCTGATGATTGTGCAAACTCAAGGAGTTTATAATGAATCGATCGAGTTCTCTAGATAGCGAAATGCTGATGAAAGTGTCGGGGTTTTTTTTTCCGGTTAGTGAGGTACTTATTTCTAATGACTTAGTTCAACCAGTTTGTAACATATCCGATTCACCTTGATTGCAATGTGCTAAGTAGATGCAATAAAAATTCGAGTTCCTGACTGTGGGCCTTCAGTGTTGGAATATCATAGAACCCTTGAGGTTTTCATAACAAACAGAGGACAGGGGACAAACTTAACTTGGAGGCAAGAGAATGGTGATCAATATGATTCATTTCCAGACGAGACTAAACATACAAAGTTCCAAAACCTACGATGATGCTATGAAGATTCTCTGAGTATAATCTTTTTAACTTCCCACAATTTGGTCTACGTTGATCATGATTTCTAGGTGGTACCTTTATCTGCCAAGAATAAGCTGTGAAATATTTGTTTCATGGGTTGAAATTGTTTACCATTTGGGGAGCTATATACATATTAGAGCGATGTAATGTTTTGGACTTCCCATAAGAAGTTAAGCTTTTCCAAATAATATTTCCTCTCTATAAACCCTGTATGACTTTCAACAACAAATAAAAAATTCAACTCAAATTATCATACATCACGTTTCCTAAACATTTCAGTATGCTTCTGTAGAATAAAATGAAAATCTGCAAACAAATATATAAATTTTTCTTTTTCGTAAATTCTAAGAGTTGAGATCAAGTTTTGTCGTTACCTACATCTCCTTGTGTTATATTGCCTTCTAAAAACAACAACAAAAAGTTGACTCCACCATTGCTATGTAAATACAAATAAAACAGTAAACATATCGTTCTGACATTTACCATTAATTTCGGTTACAACTCAACACTCTTTGGGTACTACTACTAAATATGTATGTATTTGGATGTATAAATGGACTACTGCTACTACTATTCTGCCAAGTAGATCTTCATAGATGGAAATCTGTTTCTATGCTATTTGTTTGGTGTGCAATTTTTGTTGGAAACATTTTTCCTTTTTATTTTTTAACTCTATTCACGTATGGTAAATATATTTGCTTGTCATTTTTCTGTTGCTGTAATATGTTGAAGTCACAATTTGTTATGTTGCTTCAATTCACATTGTATGTATTTTAAATTTGATGACATCCCCCCATCTATGCCAGGCCGAGTGTACTCAAGCAGCAGAAAATTTCTATAAAGGAATTGAATCATGAACTTGAGAAAGCGTGTTCTTGACTAACAAGAAGGCAACGCTCTGCTCAGGATGAAAGTAGTTCAAATTAATCTATTGAAATATTATAAAAACAAACTTCGTTATTCTTAGCTAAAGAGGACGTAGATATCAGCCTGCTCCAAGAACCCTGAGTGAGAAACTTAGAAGTTTAGGGGTTTCCGGCCTCAATTAACAATATTATCTACGAAAGAGGTAATGATAAGTCACGATCATGATTAAGATCAGCGACGCATGGAAAGGTTCAAGCGATCAAATGATCCTCAGGCAGGGAATTTCGATGGAATCTCGTACTGGTTATCAGAATCTTACCACTGAAGAACAGAACATATAGTTCTTATCAAATCAGTTTCAAACCGAAAGTAGTTCAAATTAATCTGATTCTCTAGAGAAATTTCTTGAGAATTCCAAGCTAATAGAACGTAGACATTAGCAAGATCTAAGAATTTTGACTAACAAACTTAGAAGTTAAAGAGTTCCTCTATACAAGAGCTAATGATAAAGGAAAGGTTCAAGAGTTTAACTGGTTATCAGCGAGGAACCCTGAGTGAGAAACTCAGTAGTTAAAGGGTTTCCGGCCTCAATTAACAATATCCTCAGCAATAGAGTTAATGCTAACTCACGATCATAACTAAGATCAGCGATGCATGCAAAGGTTCAAGCGATCAAATGATCCTTAGGCAGGGAACTTCGATGAATCCTCGTGCTCGTATCTGGTTATCAGCATCCTACCACTGAAGAACAGAACATATAGTTCTAATCAAATCAGTTTCAAACTGAAAGTATGTAGTTCAAATTAATCTGATTCTCTCGAGAAATGCTAGACACAGACTTTGAGAATTCCAAGCTAAATAGAACGTAGACAGAACGTCCGATCCAAGAATCTTGACTAACAAACTCAGAAGTTAAAGAGTTTCTCTATACAAGAGCTAATGATAAATCATGATCATAGCTAAGATCTGCGACACATGGGAAGGTTCAAGAATTCAACAGGCAGTCTGCGAAGAACCCTGAGTGAGAAACTCAGAAGTTAAAGAGTTTCCGGCCTCAATTAATAATATCCTCTGCAATAGAGGTAATGCTAAGATCAGCGACGCATGGGAAGGTTCAAGCGATCAAATGATCCTCAGGCAGGAAATTATCAGCATCTTACCACTGAAGAACAGAATATATAGTTCTAATCAAATCAGTTTCAAACTGAAAGTAGTTCAAATTAATCTGATTCTCTCGAGAAATGCTAAAAACACACTTTGAGAATTCCAAGCTAAATAGAACGTAGACAGAACGTCCGATCAAAGAGTCTTCACTAACAAACTCAGAAGTTAAAGAGTTTCTCTATACAAGAGCTAATGATAAATCATGATCATAGCTAAGATCCGCGATACATGGAAAAGTTCAAGAGTTCAACTGGTTATTAGCAGAAGAGCAGAACATATTGGAGTATTTAAAGCTGTAGAATCTGAACTTTCACATGAGTGAGTAGTCGAACATCTGGCCTGAACATTGCGATGATCGCATGTGTTTTATCCTCTCCATTACTGCATCAGGTTTGAGAAAGCATGTTATAGAGAAACAATTTTGAGATCGGTAAATCAGGAAAAGTTGAGACAGCCAACTCACTACTCACAGACATCAAACTCTCAGTGCTCTCTTTAAATCCAAACAATAGCACCTCTCCATTACTGCATCAGGTTTGAGAAAGCGTGTTATAAGGAACAATTCTGAGATCGGAGAAGCAGGGAAAGTTGAGACAACCAATTCACTACTCTCAGGCATCAAGCTCTCAGTACTCTCTCTAAATCCAGACAATAGAACGAAAAGTTGTTCAATTTGATCTGATTCTCTCGAAACTTGCTTAAGACAATATTAGAAGGCTTTTAACTAAAGAGCAGCTGGAAAGTAGTTTAAATTAATCTGATTCTCTCGAGAAATGCTAAACACAGACTTCAAGGGTTCAAAGCTAAAGAGAACGTAGACATTAGCCCGATCCAAGAATCTAAGAAGTTAAACAGTTCCTCTATACAAGAGCTAATGACAAATCACGATCATAGCTAAGATCAGCGACACATGGAAAGGTTGAAGAGTTTAACTGGTTATCTGCGAGGAAATTGGACATTGAATCATTGAACATATTGGAGTATTTAAAGCTGCAGAATCTGAACTTTTACATGAGTGAGTAGTCGAACATCTGGCCTGAACAATGCGACGATCGCATGTGTTTTATCCTCTCCATTACTGCATCAGGTTTGAGAAAGCGTGTTATAGAGAAACAATTCTGAGATCGGAGAAACAGGGAAAGTTGAGACAACCAATTCACTACTCACAGACATCAAACTCTCAGTACTCTCTCTAAATCCAGACAATAGAACGAAAAGTAGTTCAATTTGATCTGATTCGCTCGAAACTTGATAAAGACAATATTAGAAGGCTTTTAACTAAAGAGCAGCTGGAAATTGGACTACTTCAAGAACCCTGGGTAACTAACTCAGAAGTTAAGGGATTCAAGGCCAACATTGTATGTTGACAATGTCCTCTACATCAGAGGTAGTTCTAATCCACGATCGCTACAACCGCACAACAAAAATTTCATGGTTGATATATTAATAGAGTAAGATCTTTTAAATCGGATCAGAAATTAGCGAGATCGAATTTGAGAGTCTCTAGAAGCTCAAGCATTGAGTTTATGAGAGCCAATTCAAAACTTAAAGAAACTTCTTCATTCATGAAATTTTGATGAAATCAAACGATCTAGTTTTGAATTCTCAATCAGATTTTGAATCAAAAAAGTCTCTCTATTTTTCCAACAACTAACTCTTTCAAACACTGCACCTCTACATATTCCTACACTACATGTTACTATTTGGCTACTGTCACATTCAGTGTGTCACCCACTGTTTCATTGTGTATGTGTGTGGGGGGGATAATAACATTTATGCATCACTATGCATTGTGACAGCTCAATGACATTTTCTACATTTTCGAAAATTGCATCTCGTTCGTTATTTTTTGGAGAATATTTTCGTTATATATGTAGAGAGTAACAAGTAGTAAGTGAATGTGTATAAGTTTATGGTATTTGTTTATTGTATATGTACATCATTTTGTAGCAATTGCAGTAGTTTGCTGTTGCTGCTACTATTGTTTTTGACAAGTTAAATGTGTTTATGCACATTTATTCCATCAAATTCTTTACTACTCATGCATCATTGGTTTTTACTATGTGTTTCGTTATTTTGGGAAAATTTTGATCTTTGATTTGAATACATAAAATATTTGTTGTACAGTGCATAGAATCTAAAGTTAAATGTTTATGTTGACATAGTCAATGTCAATATTGCAATTTGATTGGATTGGATACTTAGAGGAAAATGGAAAATTTATAATGTTTAATATTTAGGAAGGTAACTTGAGATTTAAATTGGATTTCAAGTGTAGTTGGGTTGAGGAGATAAAGTGGACTTTAAGTGTCTTAGGTGAAAATTGGAAATCAGGTTAAAATTGTATTCAATACAAACTAATCGGTTATGTGTAAGACTTGCTTAATTTAATTAGAATTTTTGTTGTTGAATTCTACTTGTGGCTTACAAAGGGGTCCAAATTATGAGGTTATGATGATTGAGAGAGCTTAAGCAACAGTAATTACTTCCTAAGATTTGTTTACAGTTTCTTTAAAAGTACTATCAAAACAACTGGTTCAACTTTGTTACCATAAGTATTTGGAGTGTATAAGCTATGGATATTGATGAAAGTTAAAACGACACAACTCTATCAAGTTGAAAGCGCTCAAAAGCATCAAGATGTACAAACTGCTTTCTTCAGGCTCTCTGGATACTAAAAGCTCCCAAAACTTCCGCAAAAATCCATTAATCAATCGAGAACAACTAATGAAAAATGTTTTAACGAAGTTACAGGCGATTTTAAATTTCGATTTTTGATGGGAAATATGGGTGATCACAAAATAAGCTTGTTTTTCGATGTAAACGTGTTTTAACGAAGTTACAGCCGATTTTATGTTTTCGACCAAATAATCGATTTTTGATGGGAAATATGGGTGATCACAAAATAAGCTTGTTTTTCGATTTAAACGTGTTTTAACGATCACAATGGGTGATCACAAAATAAGCTTGTTTTTCGATTAAACGTGTTTTAACGAAGTTACAGCCGATTTTATGTTTTCGACCAAATAATCGATTTTTGAAGAGAATATGGGTGATCACAAAATAAGCTTCCAAGTTTGACCATCTGATTTCTTCAGAAACTCAGTTTCAGGAATTGTACGTTTATATCTATATCTCTCGAATAGATGAAGTATCAGGAAGTATAGCAACCGGAGTTTAGTTTGGGGAATCCAGAATAACGATGACATTTTTTCTATTCTGACGATCATTCGTAACTGGTATTCAAATTATTATTGGTATTCAAATTATTATTTATGTATGTAGAAGACTAAGTCCACGAAAATGTGAAATCTTGGACGTCGATGGCTTTCGTTTCTTTGAAAAGGAAAACAATGAAGCGATCTCAGGAGACACAGGGATAACATAGCTATTCTTGTGTCTCCAACTAAGTCATAAAGCATGATCTTCTACCGAGTCGAGAACAAAGTCAATATCATTTAAAAGAGTCTGAAAATGTAATACTTTGGATGACATTGTGATGTTATCCTTAGATAAAAACTTAACATTTCCACCCAAGTTCTTTGTGCAATCGTTGAAAGCCAAATGATTGGAATATGGGATTGAGGTAAGTGGAATATTCCAAAGAACTAGTTCAGTAGTCAAAACGCCGGCTGAGTAGTTTAATTACGATGTGATCTTCAGGAAGTTCTTATAGGTTAGAAAGAAACTGCAAAGCCCTAGATATGTAACGTCTGAAGAGTCAACCTATTTCGGGTTGTCTTCAGTTAAATATCTCACAACTCATGACCGACTTAGGAACACTTCTCTTAAAAAGCAAAATTTCCAATTATCATGAAGAACAGTGTTGCATATCAGTGATGGTGGTTACAGATTTGATCACGATGTGATATGAGAATTTTCATAAGAACTAAGTGTATGATAAAGACAGTGACAAAGTTATCGAAAAACTTCAGAGATGTCCATTCAGTTACTGCGATTCCGATTAATGGTCATATAGATAGGGAACTGTAATGAATACTATTAACGAGATTGATTTCGTTACTATTATTTATCAAGGAAAAAAGGTGGTTACAGGATTGGAAGATATTCAACGTTATTTTGATAAAATACTGAGAACGATCCTAAACAACATCTTCCTTAGTCTCTATTCTCCAAGCAATGCCACTAATATTAGTAATACTCACGCATTTTACAAAAAGTCATAACTCTTCTCTTCAAAAATAAAACCAAAAATATGCAACCCATTATCATTTCTTAACCTAACTCATTCACAAACCCCTCCTCCAACTCCCTGGAACATATTACAAGAACGAACAAAATGTCAAGCGATGACTTGTGCAGTTAAGTGACCATCATAGAGCATATAACATGACACAGTGGGCATCATCAGTCATGTACAGTGACAGCTACAAAAAATTATAAAAGAGGCAGCTATCACAAGCACAAAAACTTACTCTGATATGGAGTAAAAAAAAAAGAAAGCAAAAATAGAAATATATAACAGCAGAATGGGAAATAACAAGAAAATAAAAAACTAAACATGAACAACAATAGCAACTACTAGAAAATCTACAGGGAAAATAACAAACACTACTGCTACTACTACTACTACGACTGAGAAAACAACTGTGTATGGGAATAAACTTCAACAGAAAAGTGAGGAAAAATAATAGCAACAAATGTCAAAATGTCCACCCAATTTTCTCAAGCTTTTTCTCATTCTCTCTTCTCACTGAATAAATGTCTTTTACTGTTGCAACAACAACAGCAACTTGCTGTGTACTAGACGTAAATGTCTAAAGAGGACTTTTTGAGTTCAGGCATGCGAATATAAATTATGTCCTGTGACAGCCAGTCACTCAACCAGGCAACTTTGTATGACTGTTTGTATTTTTGTGTATTGTACTGTGCGTTCAATGTTGATGATACTAGGAATACTATATTACGACTACCATAAATCTGAACAGTGGGATAGTATAGTGCCTAAAACCAGCTTTTCTCTATGTGGAATCTTATATCGCCACCAATGAAAATTGATTCTGGGTAATGGAGGAGTTCTAGTTTCAGTTCAGTTCTAGTTCAGTTCTAGTTCAGTTCTAGTTCAGTTCTAGTTCAGTTCTAGTTCAGTTCTAGTTCAGTTCTAGTTCAGTTCTAGTTCAGTCTAGTTCAGTTCTAGTTCAGTTCTAGTTTCAGTTCTAGTTCAGTTCTAGTTCAGTTCTAGTTCAGTTCTAGTTCAGTTTCTAGTTCAGTTCTAGTTCAGTTCTAGTTCAGTTCTAGTTCAGTTCTAGTTCAGTTCTAGTTCAGTTCTAGTTCAGTTCTAGTTCAGTTCTAGTTCAGTTCTAGTTCAGTTCTAGTTCAGTTCTAGTTCAGTTCTAGTTCAGTTCTAGTTCAGTTCTAGTTCAGTTCTAGTTCAGTTCTAGTTCAGTTTCTAGTTCAGTTCTAGTTCAGTTCTAGTTCAGTTCTAGTTCAGTTCTAGTTCAGTTCTAGTTCAGTTCTAGTTCTAGTTCAGTTCTAGTTCAGTTCTAGTTCAGTTCTAGTTTCAGTTCTAGTTCAGTTCTAGTTCAGTTCTAGTTCAGTTCTAGTTGCAGTTCTAGTTCAGTTTCTAGTTCAGTTCTAGTTCAGTTCTAGTTCAGTTCTAGTTCAGTTCTAGTTCAGTTCTAGTTCAGTTCTAGTTCAGTTCTAGTTCAGTTCTAGTTCAGTTCTAGTTCAGTTCTAGTTCAGTTCTAGTTCAGTTCTAGTTCAGTTCTAGTTCAGTTCTAGTTCAGTTCTAGTTCAGTTCTAGTTCAGTTCTAGTTCAGTTCTAGTTCAGTTCTAGTTCAGTTCTAGTTCAGTTCTAGTTCAGTTCTAGTTCAGTTCTAGTTCAGTTCTAGTTCAGTTCTAGTTCAGTTCTAGTTCAGTTCTAGTTCAGTTCTAGTTCAGTTCTAGTTCAGTTCTAGTTCAGTTCTAGTTCAGTTCTAGTTCAGTTCTAGTTCAGTTCTAGTTCAGTTCTAGTTCAGTTCTAGTTCAGTTCTAGTTCAGTTCTAGTTCAGTTTAGTTCTAGTTCTAGTTCAGTTCTAGTTCAGTTCTAGTTCAGTTCTAGTTCAGTTCTAGTTCAGTTCTAGTTCAGTTCTAGTTCAGTTCTAGTTCAGTTCTAGTTTCAGTTCTAGTTCAGTTCTAGTTCAGTTCTAGTTCAGTTTCTAGTTCAGTTCTAGTTCAGTTCTAGTTCAGTTCTAGTTCAGTTCTAGTTCAGTTCTAGTTCAGTTCTTAGTTCAGTTCTAGTTCAGTTCTAGTTCTAGTTCTAGTTCTAGTTCAGTTCTAGTTTCAGTTAGTTCAGTTTCTAGTTCTAGTTCTAGTTCAGTTCTAGTTCAGTTCTAGTTCAGTTCTAGTTCTAGTCTAGTTCAGTTCTAGTTTCTAGTTCTAGTTTCTAGTTCTAGTTCAGTTCTAGTTCAGTTCTAGTCAGTTTAGTTCAGTTCTAGTTCAGTTCTAGTTCAGTTCTAGTTCAGTTCTAGTTCAGTTCTAGTTCAGTTCTAGTTCAGTTCTAGTTCAGTTCTAGTCAGTTCTAGTTTCAGTTCTAGTTCAGTTCTAGTTCAGTTCTAGTTCAGTTCTAGTTCAGTTCTAGTTCAGTTCTAGTTCAGTTCTAGTTCAGTTCTAGTTCAGTTCTAGTTCAGTTCTAGTTCAGTTCTAGTTCAGTGCTAGTTCAGTTCTAGTTCAGTTCTAGTTCAGTTCTAGTTCAGTTCTAGTTCAGTTCTAGTTCAGTTCTAGTTCAGTTCTAGTTCAGTTCTAGTTCAGTTCTAGTTCAGTTCTAGTTCAGTTCTAGTTCAGTTCTAGTTCAGATCTAGTTCAGTTCTAGTTCAGTTCTAGTTCAGTTCTAGTTCAGTTCTAGTTCAGTTCTAGTTCAGTTCTAGTTCAGTTCTAGTTCAGTTCTAGTTCAGTTCTAGTTCAGTTCTAGTTCAGTTCTAGTTCAGTTCTAGTTCAGTTCTAGTTCAGTTCTAGTTCAGTTCTAGTTCAGTTCTAGTTCAGTTCATTCAGTTCTAGTTCAGTTCTAGTTCAGTTCTAGTTCAGTTCTAGTTCAGTTCTAGTTCAGTTCTAGTTCAGTTCTAGTTCAGTTCTAGTTCAGTTCTAGTTCAGTTCTAGTTCAGTTCTAGTTCAGTTCTAGTTCAGTTCTAGTTCAGTTCTAGTTCAGTTCTAGTTCATTCTAGTTCAGTTCTAGTTCATTCTAGTTCAGTTCTAGTTCAGTTTAGTTCAGTTCTAGTTCAGTTTAGTTCAGTTCTAGTTCAGTTCTAGTTCGTTCTAGTTCAGTTCTAGTTCAGTTCTAGTTCAGTTCTAGTTCAGTTCTAGTTCAGTTCTAGTTCAGTTCTAGTTCAGTTCTAGTTCAGTTCTAGTTCAGTTCTAGTTCAGTTCTAGTTCAGTTCTAGTTCAGTTCTAGTTCAGTTCTAGTTCAGTTCTAGTTCAGTTCTAGTTCAGTTCTAGTTCATTCTAGTTCAGTTCTAGTTCAGTTTCTAGTTCAGTTCTAGTTCAGTTCTAGTTCAGTTCTAGTTCAGTTCTAGTCAGTTCAGTTCTAGTTCAGTTCTAGTTCAGTTCTAGTTCAGTTCTAGTTTAGTTCTAGTTTGTTCTAGTTTAGTTCTAGTTCAGTTCTAGTTCAGTTCTAGTTCAGTTCTAGTTCAGTTCTAGTTCAGTTCTAGTTCAGTTCTAGTTCAGTTCTAGTTCAGTTCTAGTTCAGTTCTAGTTCAGTTCTAGTTCAGTTCTAGTTCCGTTCTAGTTCAGTTCTAGTTCAGTTCTAGTTCAGTTCTAGTTCAGTTCTAGTTCAGTTCTAGTTCAGTTCTAGTTCAATTCTAGTTTAGTTCTAGTTCAGTTCTATTTCGATTTTAGTTCAGTTTTTGTTCTTCAGCCCACTGTGCAATATTGCATTAAGATACTCATACATTCACAAAAATACAACGTTGTGCATTCTAATGCTCGGCAATAAATCAAAATGCAATGTCATGAAATACAACATGCAGTGCTGACATTTATGTCATATTCTACGATGAAAAGTCATCAGGGTGAGACAAGGAACACGTTGTTTGGTTTAATAGTTCAACTATATTGCATATACTCATTCCCATCTTTTCGTAACACAGGGTACACTTTTACAGTGTTGGTAATGTCATTTGCAAAAATGTTAAAACAGGAAAAAAAGTTATTTCTATTATCTTCTATATGATGGCTAGAGATGTAATGTGTTTTGCAAAGAATGAATAAGTTAAGTTGGTAGTATATATATTTGTGTGTGCGTTGGTAAGTTAACATTTAGCCAGCATTAGCTTTGGATACGTAAAATAAAATGAGAATATTCTTGCATTTTACTGTCACTCTGACAGTTTAAAGGACTATAATTGTACACAAGAAGTGGATTGTTATACAAGTGTCATTTTAAACTTGAGAAAAAAAAGACGACAAATTTTTACTTGTAACTTGTATAGGTTTTTTGGTTTAAACAATTTGTTTAAATCGGTGCAAGAGGTTTTTAGTTCTATTTTGCTATTGGACTAATCCAATCTAGTGTTTCCCACATTCATTTGGCCTAATATCTGATTATTTGGTTGATTTTTCTATAGTTGGGCTATTTATCCATTCAGTCAGCTAAATCAAAGGGATTGCCTCGCTTTAGGGTATTGTTTATTCTCTACATAATTTTTTGTTTTATTTTTAATTAATAATTTTGAAATTTGAGCTAATTTCTTAGCAACTTCACATTCTAGTTTTTTCTGTATACCTTTAAATATGTCTTTTCAGTTTTATTCCAATTCATTTAATACGATCCCCAATTATAATCAATTTTCATTATATATTTTCTAAAAAAATATAAACTTTGAAAATCATATCATATGACATTATTGTATATATGGCTCCATGTATTTATTCATGTATATAACTACCAGCAGATCATATTACAGTAACACCTTAATTTAATATAACAACAACATCATCAACAATACAACAACGTCATCACACAATAATAACAACAATGATAATAATAAGCATCAACACATTGTCAATCACAATTACCGACAGTTTGTAATTTTTAACAAAAGAATAAATATTTGATACGTGAATGAAAAAAGAATTCAAAAACATTTGCAGCATGTTCATAGAATTTGTGTCTAACATGGAAAAAGGCGAGCATCTAGAGCAGTGGTGGGCGTTCCAAAACAAAAAAAGACGACAGAAAGTACTACTTGCTCAAAACGAAGGCAAACGATATTCATCATTTAGTATGTTTTTTATCTACCTGTTACACATAGACAATTTTAAAATGTATTTCCTTCCTGTTCTCTTTAAGTCGACCACTGATTTTGCATTTAACAAAAACACTGTCATCAACAATACATCACAAACACATTTTCAACTCAACTCATTCACTGTTGTATATGTATATGATGTACGAGTATATGATGGGATGTGATGTGTGATGAATGAATGACATTTTGTATGCACAGCAAACATCTTTTGTCTATCATTCATACATTCGTTCATTGTCATGACAACCTTCCTACGATGGTTTTAGTTTCTTATTCTATTCTTTTTCTGCTAATACAATTTTTATTATATTAAACGCTTTTGTTGAAAAGTATTACTTTTTAATAATGGTTGGTTCTTTTTTAAATATCTTATATTACGGCTTTATTATACTCTAGTTATACACATTTCCCTTAAATTTGTTTGTTCTTAAAAGGAAGTAGATCTCTTTTCACTTGAACCATAAGAGGCTGTTCCATTTTGTATTGTTAATTAGTTTCCGCTACTCTTCGCAGGAGTTTTGTTAATTTATATTATTTTTCTCTTTTGAAAAGCCATTTATTTGTTTTGTTTAAAATTGGGGTGGATTAATTTAAAATGTATTTGACTTTGTTCATAAATGAAAAGGTAAAATTTCCTAGAATTTCAATCATCAAATTGTTGTAATAATAATATCTATCTATCTATCTAATCTATCTATCTATCTATCTATCTATCTATCTATCTATCTATCTATCTATCTATCTATCTAGCTATCTATCTACTCTATCTATCTATCTATCTATCTATCTATCTATCTATCTATCTATCTATCTATCTATCTATCTATCTATATCTATCTATCTATCTATCTATCTATCTATCTATCTATCTATCTATCTATCATCTATCTATCTATATCTATTATCTATCTATCTATCTATCTATCTATCTATCTATCTATCTATCTATCTATCTATCTATCTATCTATCTATCTATCTATCTATCTATCTATCTATCTATCTATCTATCTATCTATCTATCTATCTATCTATCTATCTATCTATCTATCTATCTATCTATCTATCTATCTATCTATCTATCTATCTATCTATCTATCTATCTATCTATCTATCGATCTATCTATTATCTATCTATCTATCTATCTATCTATCTATCTATCTATCTATCTATCTATCTATCTATCTATCTATCTATCTATCTATCTATCTATCCTATCTATCTATCTATCTATCTATCTATCTATCTATCTATCTATCTATCTATCTATCTATCTATCTATCTATCTATCTATCTATCTATCTATCTATCTATCTATCTATCTATCTATCTATCTATCTATCTATCTATCTATCTATCTATCTATCTATCTATCTATCTATCTATCTATCTATCTATCTATCTATCTATCTATCTATCTATCTATCTATCTATCTATCTATCTATCTATCTATCTATCTATCTATCTATCTATCTATCTATCTATCTATCTATCTATCTATCTATCTATCTATCTATCTATCTATCTATCTATCTATCTATCTATCTATCTATCTATCTATTGGAATTTCTAAATATTGGAAGATTTTATAATGTTCTTCAATTTAATTCATCACTTTTTTAAATTCTTAAATGTAATGTCATTTATCACCCACCTTACATCAATATGTCACTTTTGAACACTTTAATATAAATTTAAAACACTTTATTTTTAGAACTCCTCAAATCAAGTCATTACTTACATTCAATTTCATTTTCTATTCTAAAGCAACTCTGCATTATAAACATTTTAAATTTAACCACATTTATCACTCAAACTCCCTCCTCTCCCAATAACGCCCTTAAAAGCAAACAATTTCATAAACAGATTTTACTTTTTAGCTCAGGGTGTTAAGTAAACAACTTCTCAAAACGAACATACAACATACATATGCAAAAATTATTTTTGAATTATTATACTGTCAGATATCAATCACTTAACAACTGTCACATGTGCTAGCAAAAAAAAAAAAAACGCTGACAAGACTTATACATAGACATGCAAAATAAAGAGAAGAAATAACAAAATGATGGAAAAACGGTAACAAAGAATATGCCAAGAAAAAAAGAATATTGTTATGAAAAAGGTAAGAAACATGTAGGAAAGGAATTTCCGTTTCAGTATGATGACATATGTACATACAATGTATGTGTGTATATGAGATTGTTATGAGTAAATAGGCAACTTAGATTTTGGGGCCTCGATTGGATCAAAATCATATAATTTCGATTATCTAAATTTCCATCTAATATTGTCTCTAAAACTCTTAATATTGTGGTTTATTCAAAAACTCTCTAAAAAGTCAGCGTTAGATCGAATTACAAATCCTTCTAATAACCGGAAGTCAAGTTCGGCAATGACATTTTTAATCTCTTACCGAATAAAAATTTTATGATTTTTTCAAAAATTAATCCATTTTAACTTGATCACTTCAGTTCTAGTTCAGTTCTAGTTTAGTTCTAGTTCAGTTTTAGTTCAGTTTTAGCTCAGTTCTATTTCAGTTCTAGTTCAGTTCTAGTTCAGTTCTAGTTCAGTTCTAGTTCAGTTCTAGTTCAGTTCTAGTTCAGTTCTAGTCAGTTCTAGTTCAGTTCTAGTTCAGTTCTAGTTCAGTTCTAGTTCAGTTCTAGTTCAGTTCTAGTTCAGTTCAAGTTCAGTTCTAGTTCAGTTCAGTTCTAGTTCAGTTCTAGTTCAGTTCTAGTTCAGGTCTAGTTCAGGTCTAGTTCAGTTCTAGTTCAGTTCTAGTTCAGTTCTAGTTCAGTTCTAGTTCAGTTCTAGTTCAGTTCTAGTTCAGTTCTAGTTCAGTTCTAGTTCAGTTCTAGTTCAGTTCTAGTTCAGTTCTAGTTCAGTTCTAGTTCAGTTCTAGTTCAGTTCTAGTTCAGTTCTAGTTCAGTTCTAGTTCAGTTCTAGTTCAGTTCTAGTTCAGTTCTAGTTCAGTTCTAGTTCAGTTCTAGTTCAGTTCTAGTTCAGTTCTAGTTCAGTTCTAGTTCAGTTCTAGTTCAGTTCTAGTTCAGTTCTAGTTCAGTTCTAGTTCAGTTCTAGTTCAGTTCTAGTTCAGTTCTAGTTCAGTTCTAGTTCAGTTCTAGTTCAGTTCTAGTTCAGTTCTAGTTCAGTTCAGTTCTAGTTCAGTTCTAGTTCAGTTCTAGTTCAGTTCTAGTTCAGTTCTAGTTCAGTTCTAGTTCAGTTCTAGTTCAGTTCTAGTTCAGTTCTAGTTCAGTTCTAGTTCAGTTCTAGTTCAGTTCTAGTTCAGTTCTAGTTCAGTTCTAGTTCAGTTCTAGTTCAGTTCTAGTTCAGTTCTAGTTCAGTTCTAGTTCAGTTCTAGTTCAGTTCTAGTTCAGTTCTAGTTCAGTTCTAGTTCAGTTCTAGTTCAGTTCTAGTTCAGTTCTAGTTCAGTTCTAGTTCAGTTCTAGTTCAGTTCTAGTTCAGTTCTAGTTCAGTTCTAGTTCAGTTCTAGTTCAGTTCTAGTTCAGTTCTAGTTCAGTTCTAGTTCAGTTCTAGTTCAGTTCTAGTTCAGTTCTAGTTCAGTTCTAGTTCAGTTCTAGTTCAGTTCTAGTTCAGTTCTAGTTCAGTTCTAGTTCAGTTCTAGTTCAGTTCTAGTTCAGTTCTAGTTCAGTTCTAGTTCTAGTTCAATTCTAGTTCAGTTCTAGTTCAGTTCTAGTTCAGTTCTAGTTCAGTTCTAGTTCAGTTCTAGTTCAGTTCTAGTTCAGTTCTAGTTCAGTTCTAGTTCAGTTCTAGTTCAGTTCTAGTTCTAGTTCAGTTCTAGTTCAGTTCTAGTTCAGTTCTAGTTCAGTTCTAGTTCAGTTCTAGTTCAGTTCTAGTTCAGTTCTAGTTCAGTTCTAGTTCAGTTCTAGTTCAGTTCTAGTTCAGTTCTAGTTCAGTTCTAGTTCAGTTCTAGTTCAGTTCTAGTTCAGTTCTAGTTCAGTTCTAGTTCAGTTCTAGTTCAGTTCTAGTTCAGTTCTAGTTCAGTTCTAGTTCAGTTCTAGTTCAGTTCTAGTTCAGTTCTAGTTCAGTTCTAGTTCAGTTCTAGTTCAGTTCTAGTTCAATCCTTAGAAATTGGATGGCTCAATCCAAATGCTTGTACATGGTCCACATATGAGCCTGTAGACCGCAGGATATTACTTTGAGCTTTATTTTGTGATTATACTGGTTGTAGTTTTAATCCGCAAGATTCGATATGTTCGTTGCTTATGCCGAGCCAACAGAATCACTGCTTCAATTCGTGCGTTATCGATATAATTTCCATCTTTGTTAGCGTATGTTACCCTCTTCATACCAAATACACCACAGTGTGCCGTCCGAGAATAAATAATACTAGAGTTGGGGGTTCTCAGATCGATTTGAATCACATGATTATGTTATACCTGCATATCTAGAGTGTGAGAGTGTGTTAAAAGAAATTCTTTAGGAAACTTTTCGCTTTGGAGGTTTTGTTCTCTAAACCTGTAGGAGGCCCTCGAAGAGCAGACTGTGAAAGATATTTCGAAAACTATATTACCAATACAACCACATTTACGCTGAGTAAAAATGAAAATGTCGCGAGAAAATATAAAAAAATTATTAAACATCACAAAACAGCAAACAACAAATCACTTAAAAACAGCAAAAATAACTCCATCAACATAATCAAGGGGTGGTACAAGGAAAACACGAAAAATCTTTAAGTAGATGGGAGAAAAGGAATAACTGCACACATGAATGACTTACATGTGAACATAAATGCACACACACGCAGTCTTCTATGAAACCACACATGAATAACCACAATGTATTCCTTCCGTTTCCGAAAAAACAAACAGTAAAAATGATAAAGAAACATAAAGACATAGCGATAAACAAAATCAAGCAACAACCTAAGGAATAACAACAATTTGTTTGTACACTTTATGATATTGTTTCATTTCTTATAAATATATTCCCCCGCCCTTCCTCCAGCCTAGTGAAGATTTCCAGCAATTTAACAAAATACCTGAGGCGTTGCCTAAGTTGACAAAAAAATGTTTTGTTGTTCCGTATGTGAGTTCCTCAATAGCATCAGCCATGGAAGAAATTAAAATAATTTATCTTATGTATTGTGTCAAGAAGAATTCTTAAACTGATTGCAAGTCTATGAAGGAGAAAAAACATAAAAATAAAGAAGACAATAACGAAACTGTTTAACAGCTTCTGTCAGTGCATTTATAAATTCCGCTGTCGCAAAAAAAAAATCGTACGTTCCAAAAGATGATGGTGAAGATGATGATGAGGAGGACTATATTGCTGTTGTTTAGTGGCGGTAAGTATAAGTATATTATACCCATATGTAAGTATGTATTTGTGTATTAAAAAGAGCTTCTTCTTGTACTGCTACCATGAGTATTACGGCTGTTGCTTGTCATCTGTTTCTGCGTTGAAGTCGAAAAATAAAAATACAGAAAAAACTAAAACGAAATATTCAAACAGCTCTTGCTGACACCTCAACATAAGCACGCAACATGAATGCAACACGCCTCTTCAACTGACAGCGCCCTGACAGTTTTGTTGTTCACGCGAGTAATTCATTTTGTGTCATGTGAAGTAAAAAAAAAAAAAACAAATAAAAAGAATGAACGAATAAAAAAGACGGCAGTCAGGCATCACCAACAATACCAGGATCAACGTAGTGTTGCGAAGGCAAACAATGCCAAAAGCATAAAATTTATCCTCAAATGCAAACACACACATACAAACACGTATGCTAACGAAATATATCTTTTTTTGTCAGAGCTTTTAAGGAATTGTTTTAAAACAAATTTTTAATGGATTAAAGATGAAACTTTAAATCGGGAGAGATTCAAAATATTCCTAACATTTCTCTCTTAAAATATCCAAAAGTTGTAGTTTGTCAAACCATCAGCTTGTATCTGGAGAGAAGAGAATGGGAGAGAGATCTCTACCAACTATCTCAAGGTATAGACAGAAATCCTATTATAACTAGCTGTAGGATACTCAACTTCCTGGATCTTTTCACCTCGAAGAGGTGAAGAAGAAACCCCACTATTCTCTGAGTTATTTTACTTCTAGTTAATAGAAATCAGTTTAGGATTAATTATAAAATTGTTAAACCTGTTTTCGATCAGGGATTTGTAAGACACATCCCAGACAGATCGTACTATATATACTATATATATATACACTTCAATTAATGGAAAAGTGTCATCTAAATTTATATAAATCGATCAAAGGAACGACTTGGCTGTAGAATATATTCGAACGAGTTAAATATATATACAACTAGCAATCAGGTGGGCAGATTACTGCATCGTAATCCAGGGCATAGAAATAGTAGTGGAAGAGATTCAGTATCATAGGATGCTGATGCCTCGACGGCCTTATTTCACGATGGTCTTTTTCATCCACTGTGTAGACTTGAGAACGGTCTACCACTCGCCACAGAAATTGGGAAATTTTGTACATGGCTAAGCCGGTCCATATACAAGCACTTTGCCATAGTAGCCCCGTTGCGGAATGACAGGGATCAATTCCAATGCAAACCCCGACAAGGAAAAAGTCAATAGAAAGGGCGACAAACCCCAACATCAGGTGAAGCAATCCCCATCAACTAATGACTCATTCCAGTGCATTCCTTAACCTCTTAAAGCCCGCGCAACCACACTACTGAGATGGTTCTGTTGATTCGGCAACAGCACCTAGAGATGTATTTGGTATTCCGAAATACCCAACCAATTGATCAGGATCTCTCTGTATGTTAGATAATGTGACAAAGGATTTAGAAATTTCCAAGGTCAATTCGAACCCAATAATTGCCCCGACAGGTTGAGGGAACGGACCTCAACCATATGTCGCGTAGCATGAAACAATATGAATCCCGTTGAGATGGCAACAGCACTGAGAACTTCCCTGAAATAAAAGGTCTACTAAATCAGTACGGGCAGAGGAGTCTTTTCCGATCGTTTACCAATTACATCAGTTCCATTCTCAGACCATAAAGAACGATTTACGGAATGATAGGCAACTACTAAGTGTCAACCTGAAAATTTCCCAACATATACTGGCGCCCTACTACTCGAAGTGTAAGAGAAACTCAACGGGTTCAGGAATCCAGCATAAGTTGTTCTATCACATCACCTAGTGACATCTGTTGAGATGGCAACAGCACCGGAGAGAGAATCCAGACATATTTGGCATTTGGATATATCAGTCCTTAAATCAACATTCTCTCCCCGCGTATTTGGCTATAAACCACAGCCACTACGTGGATCTCGATGGAACCTCAACCAGTTGACCGGTCAGGACTAGGTCTTGTGGCAACCGGTACTACCAGATTATATAGTACTCTGTTTAGATCCCATGTCAAATTATTCCAAGGAAAGGACGAGGATCATCACTAGTTTATAGTCCCGGTAGACTTGAGGTATTGGTAGCAAATCTATACCCCGGGATTGCAATACACCAAGATGGAGTTTTTCATCAAGGAAACATGCCCTAGAGGGAAGGATATTAGACGGAAATATCCTTTTATTTAATAACAATAAAGCAATCATCGGAGTCCTTGAGGACGTGCACATCAATTCAAGGATTGCTCAAGAATGTCGGGTGTCTCTTCATTTATGTGGATTTCAGAACATCAGCATTTATGTGATTTTCAGAACATAATATGTATCTAGCAACCAAATGGATTCCCTGGCTAAGGGCATAATATTGGTGTTCCTCTTATAAAGTCGAAACTAATGACAACGGAGAAGCTCCAACTTATTGCAAATAAAAGAATGTAGAAGGTACTCACATGTATAGAGACCAATGAATATGCACACCTTCTGCATCAAACCTAAGTAAAACCCCATCTCAAAGACCTCTTAGCGGTTATAGCAAATACGGCAAAAAGCTTTAACTTCCTTACAGAGATTTCTGTAGAACTCATCTCGGACATTATCCTGCTTTTGATGAAATAATGCTGAAAGGATTTGGTCATCGAACGCTCATTGACAATATGTATGTGTCTGTGCGAAAGCAATTTGGACAACATCCTTGTATTTATTTCAGCAACGAATTGTCTTGAAGGCAACGTTGGCGAGCTTGAAAATTGGGGTGAGAACACAAAAGTGTATCCCAACAGTACCTATAAATGTACTCAAGTCAGTTATGCAGGAAGCAGTTATCGCATTAATCTAATCACCATCGTGCTCTGGAACTTTTGATTCTTACAGTGCGAATGTTGGCGACGAGCATTATAAACCTATAATATGCAAGGTTATGCGAACTTAACCAAGAACTGATTAAAACCAGGGCATGAATAATCTCTCTCCTTGATCAGGGCTTGACGGTTACGATCCCCAACTCAGAAAATCTTGATATACGAACATATTTATCAAGAGCCATCACTAAGAGTAAAGAGAGTTAGATAAAGGAGTTATCCAAAATATCTGAGAGCACTGGTGAAGATCAACGGTAGACATGTCGGCGCTGGATCAGTTACGATCACTAACTCATAGACTCTTAATTATAGGGATACTTGCTTGCTTATTGAATGCGGCATCATGATGTCCAGTCATCATGAAGTCCAAATGCTAATCGACGCAAAGGCAATTACTACCTTCAACTCGGAGATCGTTTTCGAATATCGAAATGATCATTTTCGAGACTTATTAACGGTTCAAGAAGATGAGATACCTCTGCTTGGACTTATTTATCAAAAAGATTACTTCAGAACCGAGTGATTAGTGTAAAGCCTGTATTCTAGGATGTGCTGTCGTAGAGTCTGTTTGATGACAAGAACTATTTGGCTTTGACATGAATCTTGTAGATACTGAACCATGATGAATAAAAAATTCGAATACAGGGACGCTGAAACTTCATTTGTGCATCAAAAAGAAATATGTGGAATAAAACTTTGGATCATTTCATTCCTTAAAGTGTTGCCATAACAAACATTTAAATTCAAAAACACGCATACAAATATATGCATATGTATGTGTTAACTCGAACATCTATTCATTCATTTCTTGTGCTCAACATTGTCTCTTTCTCTTCAGCAATAATACGTTCATGCATACATACATTCGCAATTTTTGGTTCCCTCTGTTCCTGTCTGTCACCTCAATGCCAACATGTTGACATGTGAGATGTGACAAGTGACAGTGAAGTTGCTTGATGGGAATTGTTTAGCAGCGTATTGTTGCTTCGCGCGTATCCCTTGTGTTCATTTCGCCGTACAAAAACAACAAAAGTTGTTCCACAAGAGCATAAAATGGAAGAGAAACATATGAAAAAGAAAAAAAAAGATATATACAGCAGCAAAAGCAGTAGCAGTCAGCAATCACACATCAAACTTCAACAAGAACATAAACATACATTCACAGCAATGAACAAGAAAATAAAAAAAACACGAAGAGAAAATCTACATACGCCAGAGTTATCAACATCAAAATGAACAACAACAACAGCAACAATCAAATGAAGAACATATACCGTCAGCCTGGCAGGCAGGCAGGGAACTATAGAGTGACAATGACAACGACATCACACGTTAAATATACACGTCACATCACACACAAGTCTTGGTAGTCATTCTCATAGTCATTATTGTACTACAGTAGTAGTCATACATTAATTTTGAAATATTCACTCCATCAGTCATTTCTGCAGGATGTAAATGACGCAGGAAAGGAAATAAATTTCGCGTGAATAAAGTAGAATTTGATTATACGTGGTTGAAATGTAATTAAATTTACTCCATACATTTACATTGCATTACAATACATACATATGTTCATATGTATTTGTAGTTTTAAATCCTTTAACATAAAAAGCAAGAATGTTTCTTTGTGTGTGAGTCTAAGGTAAATGATAAATGTGTTTCTTTTGTGCATGCATGCCACTGTAAGAGAGTGATGAGTTTTAGTTTTGAATGTGATTGATATTTTGATGTGTCGTGATGTTTTATTTTTGATAATATATTTAAAATGCTTTAAATTATTGTAAAAGGCATATAAATACAAATCTATTTCATAAATGGATTTAAGACACACATAAGGTTGACGACTACCGTATTGGCAAACAATCAGGTATCAAATTGTTAAGCTTCTACCGCCTAGAAATTGGCAACATTTTCCCTAAAGCAAAGATAGTAATCGATCCTCTGTTCTAACATCCTTTTCGAATATCGGTGAGAGTCAAAATCAAAGATCGTTGTATATTTATGACTTTATGTTGAAACTCAGGATCGACACAGCAATTATAAACTGATGTGTCTAAACACGATAACATCAGGTATCAAGTGTAGGTCGAAATAATGTTACTTCGCCCGAGATGGAACAATCCATGAACTTTTAAAAGGAAAACTTGAAGTTTCGCAAGAATAACATTGCGTAATCTTTCTACGAGACTTGTGTATAGCGGTATTCTAGAAGATTAATTATTTAGATGGCCTCAAGGAGGTGTTGCTAACGAAGTCAATAAATTTTGTTAGAAATATCGGATAGTTTTCCCTGGAATCATAGGAATATCAATACCGCCTCTATGGACCAAATGACATCAAAATATTCTTACTAAATAAAGAGATTCCCAAACAATCTTCATGTATAATGTCACGATAAAAGTCCAAAAAAAGAAGCCCCAGTCTCCCAGTTTTTCTTATGCGCCGCAAAATTTTCGGTGTCATTTTTGCAAAAAAAGTGATCATTTTCTCAGGCTCATATCTTGATTTACTCCCTGAGGTAAAGTTGCAGTTCTTGTCATAAAGAACAGAAATTGTGAAGATATAAAATCAAAAAGCATTAATCTTCAATGCAAAAATCTCCAAAAAAAAACTTTAAAAAATTCGATTGCTTCGTAGAGCTTTTCTTAATTAGGCGTATACTTAATATCTATAATATCAATAAATCATTAATACGTATACGTACAGGTGTCGTTAATAAAAGCAGAGCAATTTCATAATGTTAAACTTTCGCCGTGAAATAAACAAAGGAAGCTAAAGTTTTTATACCCTCCACCACCATCAGTGGTGATAGAGGGTATATATAAGTTTGTCGTTCCGTGTGTAACACCAAGAAATATTCATCTAAGACCCAACAAAGTATATATATTCTGGGTCCTTATCAAATTCTGAGTCGATTTAGCTATGTCCGTCTGTCCGTCTGTATGTCTGTCTGTGTAAAACACGCTCACGTTAAAACTAAGCAAAGGAAATAAACCAAATTCACCCAAAATATTTACTATTATCCTAAGCAGTTTGGTATTGAAAATCAGCAAAATCGGTTCACAACGTAAAAAGTTATGAGTAAAAATTTCAGACTACCTCGAAAAAAATTACGGTTTTTTCATAATTCTTTTGAAGTTTTCTCAGAAACTACCAAAGATATTTCGATGAATTTTGTCATACATTATTTTTTCACAGTAGTAATCAATTATATTTAAAATCTTTACAATCGATCCAATATTTCCCATAGCCCCCATACAAAAGTATATATTCCCGGAAATTAGTTTATCGTTAATAACTTCCTTAAATATATCGGTATCAACACGAAATTTTGTACATGTGAACATAATATGAACAGAAATCATACTGTCATATACCTAAATTTTCACCGGCGTGTAAGAAGCACAATGGGGCGATGGTGAGTCATTGCAAAAGCTCACCCAGTGGTTGAAAAAGACCACCGTGACATAAGGCCTTCAAGGCAGGTGTTCATCTAAAGCACTTCGACATTCGTTGTCTTGACAACGCTACGAATGGATTCAAATATTGATTAATCGATTATTTGTTTTTCTGTGTAATTTTCGATAGAAAATCTTCTTTCCTTCTCTTCATTACGGAGCAATTTTGTTAAATCCCTATTGCTTTCCTTTGCAATAAGGATTTCTATGGTCAGCAAAATTCTTGCCCCATATATTTTATCGCAAAAAAAGTAAGTAGATACCATTATTAAACATTCCCCAGTAAAATACTTTGATAACATTTTTATTTAGATTAGCATTCAATCCACTCCAGTCATTTGGCGATTGCGTTTGTCATTAGTAAAGATTTAAGTAATTGTAGAACGAGTTAACTTTGATATTATATTACCATCATCCATTTCCATTTACCAAACAACCAATTCAATTCATTTAAGGCAATATTATATGCAAACATATCACTATACTACTTAACATTTAAAATTATATGCTCAGTAAAAACTATAATTTTAAAATGCTGTCAGTTAGTATGGAGCGAGCAGTTATATAAAGTGATATGAATACACCAAGGGAAATAGTTATATGGTATATGCTAAAAGTTCAAGTAATGGAAACTTTTGAAGAAAACTTTATCAGACAGTTCTACTCAATAAGGTAAACACTGCAAAGAGATTGTTTGAAGGAGCTCTTTCGCTTTTTCAAAAAAAAAATTCTGGTTTAACCCTATAGTTATCATCCCTACTATAGTAATAGAGTATATCAACAAAATGTATGTAATAACCAGACCAATAGTACCACATTAAATATGCAGTTTTAATGCAGCAATGAACAACTCATACTATTACCAACTAAACAGGGACGATGTCTAAGTTACGAAGAGGGCCCCCACCATTTAAATAAATACAATACTGATCAGTTCTAAAAACACATGTTCAAATTTTTCAACTACATGCATACATACACATTGACAGTGTTGTTATTATTACTCCTAGCAAGTATTAAAATACTAAAATAATTGCTATGAAATCTAGTCTTCAAATATTGCTACTAAACTTGCTGCAACAACCACCACCACCACCAAGATTATTATGGTGATATGATAATGATGATGATGACGACGATGATGATGGTATCTTATTGACGATAGTTGTATTGTGTTTGTTGCTGCTTTTATTCTCTAGCATATTCATGTTAATGTTTCACCACTTTAATTGATTTTAAGTTGAAATATTTATATACACTGCTGTCGTCTTTTATATGTATATATTGTTGCTATTAGGTTGTTGGTTAATTTCATTATTTGTTGCATGCATTCAGGCTGGCAGTCATCAACAAGCTCTTCATTTATATGAGACCTTTTCACTATATTTCGTTTTTATACCCTCCACCACCATCAGTGGTGATAGAGGGTATATATAACTTTGTCATTCCGTGTGTAACACCAAGAAATATTCATCTGAGACCCAACAAAGTATATATATTCTGGGTCCTTATGAAATTCTGAGTCGATTTAGCTATGTCCGTCTGTCCGTCCGTCCGTCCGTCCGTCCGTCTGTCTGTCTGTCTGTGTAAAACACGCTCACGTTAAAACGAAGCAATATAATTTAACCAAATTCACCCAAAATATTCATTATTATCCGGTACAGTTTGGTATTGAAAATGAGCAATATCGGTTCACATCGGGAAAAGTTATGAATCAAAATTTAAAACAACCTCGAAAAAAATAAGCATTTTTTTCACATTCTAATGTAATTTTCTCCAAAACTATGCAAGATAATTCCATGAAAATCACCATACATTCGTTTCTACACATCTTGATCCGTGCAGAAAATTGCCAGAATCGGTCCACAATTTCATATACCTCCCATACAAAAGTACATATTCCCGGAAAATGGGTTTTTCGTTAATAACTTCCATCACAATGTCTATATCTTCACAAAATTTTGCAAATTAAAATCTTATGTCAATAGAATTC